>NC_084796.1:56431426-56734457 GCF_963169125.1 Humulus lupulus | reverse complement strand
GCCTTATGACACTAGGGTGGTGCCAACCAAATGGTCTTCGACAGTCAAGTCAGTAAGCATATCAAATATATGAAAAAAAATGAAATAAAGATTAAATACACTATTGTCGCCATAGTGTGATGGTGGAAGGCTAGTTTTAGAGATTAGTTTTATATCAGTTGAGTTAAGAGCTAGAGAGTGACACTGATTGCATGATGCCTCACAAGCAAGCTTGGATGTGGGTATTTACGAGCCTCTGAGCCAACCGTTACCTAGCTTCCGGCGTGGGATCTTGAGAAGTAATAGGAGGAAGACCACTTCTCTTAGGTGAGTTGAAGACTACTCTAGTTCCCAACTCGTGGTGCTAGGTCCACCTGTTCACCGGTGTGGCACCTTAGCCACACTTAAGTGAGGTTAGGGACTATTTTGGGCCAAGAAAAGGGTAAAATGTTGGGATTTGTGCCCTTAAAGCGTATTTCTGTATGAGCGATTAATGTTAATTAAATAAAGTTAATATTTTACACTCATATTTGTATTTAATTATACATGTCATTTATCATGAAGTTCCAATATTATTGATTTGGTCTTGGATTAAGTATATGTATAATGATATATATACAAGACGATTTAATTCAAGATAATAATATAAAAATTATCTGTAATCGCTAAATAAAGTGGAAGCTTTATTTAATAAAGATTATGGTATGATCTATCTTTTGTTTAAGACAAAGCAGTTTATCTAGACTGTTAAGTGTAGCGACACAAAGAGATAGAGGTACCGAATACAATATAGATTGTATTGGATTGAGACACGATGAAAGAAAGAACTTCTGATAATTTTCGTTAATATATAGAAGTTCAACATTCATCAATCGATGGTCATTTGAGACTTGACCTCAATCCTGAAGTGAGTAATGAACTCCTATTTGTACTTTTATGACATTTGACTTATCAAGTAAGGTTCAATATTCCTATGACCGAATTCCAGATATCTTAGAGTCATAGAACTACAAGTGGCTGGGAACATACTTCACATATATGGAATCTACTCCTTACTTAAATGAATTCATATTAGTTGTTCCTTTTAGTGTTGAATCGGGGCTTGAACATAGAGCACTCAATTTCTGTTAGAGAACATAAATTTCATTTTGTAATTAAATTTATAGAATAATGTTCATTAGAGGATCAATGGAACTAAATTGAAAAAATATATAATTAGAGAGGTCAACGTACATTAAGACCCAACTTTAATTATGAACATCTAGCAGAGGGTCATAACTCTTGCATTGACTAAATCAATGGACGACTTTATAGTTATAGCTCCTAATAATAAAAGATTGTAGTTTTGAGAGTTCAACTAAGAATTTCTAGTGGAATAATTCTGCAATGCCCTACTTTCTTAGAGTTGTTACTAAGTGAGTTAAAAATGTGCCATTAGCTCGCTAATCAAGGTTTTTAGGTTAAAAGTGTGACTAAACCAAAACAAAGCTCGTTTAAAGATATTAAATATAAAACATTTAGTTATTTATTGAAATCGTAAAGAGTTTTATAGTTGGGATCCCAAAATATTGTTTAGAAAATACATTATAGATCAAAATATACACATGGTCGACCTAGGCGACAAAACAACTATTACAATACATTTTTTCGAAAATAACCCTAGCTGTGGCGGCCAGGCAGGCCGAACATGTACCTGTCGCTCCACGCTCTCCGTACTCATGGTTGGTCGACCTTTCCTTTGACCTTACCTGTACCATAGAGCACCCGTGAGCCGAAGCCCAGCAGGAAAACTCAACACAAAACATACAACATATGCATAGCAATCCACAGTATATAACAAAACAGCTAACAAGCTAAACACATAACGGCCACGTCGTCCCAGGCGCTTTACCAGGCCCTGGGTTCGTGGTCTTCATCGATTGGGTGACTCCAACACCCTAGGAGGGTCTCTCCCTAACAACTTGCACTCAACATGCTCAATGCCGATCCCGGCCTTCGCCGTTCCCGGCCCTAGCTGTTCAATCACAAACATGTATCACATGGCATAATAATCGAAGATAATTTAATCACATGTTAAGCACAAGTATTAGGGTGCCCTGCAATACAAACAATGGGGCCATGCCCTGCTCTACGGGTACAATAATTTCCTTACCTGTGTCCGGGGCTTTCCGAGCACCGCGATCACGAGCACAGTCCTCTAACTCGAGCCTTGATGAAATCCTAGTCACAACACATGTATAATAATCATCCATCACGTTCTAAACCAATAAATAACTTCAGAGTATTAATCTATCCTCTGGAACCTTGGATTCTACCAAACCAGGTAGTAAAATCCTTCTCGAGCCTTAACATTCAAGTTCCTGGGCCTTAAAGCCCTAATATCCCTTATTTTCCAATCAGGGCCGCAACCCGCTACTTGGTCAGAGGGCTAGGCCCTCCCTGTGGAGGGCACGGGTCGTGACCTGCACCCCCAAGGTCGTGGCGTGCCTGATGAACAGAGGCCTCCCCAAGCCTTCACGCACATACGGGTCGCGGCGCCTGATGAACAGGGCCGTGGCGCGGGTCCTAGAAACCCAGAGCCTAAACCCATAATTCACACCCCAAACTTTAGCCAACCTCAGAATTAAGCCCAGAATTGTTATCCATATAGCATAAACATCATAACAAATTCTTACACCCACAAAACACTCAAAACCAACCTTGGAAACCATTTTTATGCAAGCTTAAGTTCTAACAAAGTTTAGCAGAATTCAACATGATGATCAAGTTTAAGAGCATACCTCATAACTTAATTTGACCCTGAACCACTTCCCATCACAACAAGCTGCCAATTCCTCACTTCCTTAGCCTAGGACTCTCAGATTTCCTTCAAAATCTCTAAGCTTTCAAGAGGGAGGGAGTGAGTCGAGTGAAAGAGCAAGGTTGAGGTTTCTTGCTTGGTTTTCCTTCTGTTTCTTTTTCCTTCTAAGTCCCTCTAGAACCTCAGCTTTCTAAACCGTGTATATACCTTGCCAAAGGTCCAAAATGCCCTCTTAAGCCTATCTACATCCTTAAGTGCCACCAAGGGAAATTTCGTCATTTTCCATGTCCCACTAATTCCTCGAGTGTCCCTATGAATCCTCGTTTAATCCCGACATGTCCAAATAATTACTAAACCACTACCCATTAATTGATAAATTCCGAGCACATATTACGTTCCCAAAATACCCCTAGACTCCTCCCGAGCTAGGTATTTGACCACGTTGTGACTATTTAACTAAACTGCTCCCTAGGACCGTCTCAAATCGTACATCACAAAATATATCACCACTCACTCGTGGTTTCAATCACAATTAACACATATATCACATTTATGTCCTCAACGGGCTAAAATTACAAATATGCCCCTAATAGCCAAATGGGGTCCACATGCATATTTAATTCACCTAAACATGCATTTCTAATCACATAATCATCAAATTCATATATTGACATAATTAAATCAATTATTGCCCTCCCGACACGCTAATCAAGGCCCTAAGCCTTATTAGCAAATTTGGGATGTCACAACTATCCCATCCTTACAGAAACTTCATCCTCGAAATTACCTGAATAACTTGGGATACTGATCCCGCATATCTGTCTCAAGTTCCCAAGTCGCCTCTTCCACTTTGTTGTTCCTCCACAACACTTTCACTAAGGCGATGGTTTTGCTTCGCAAGACTTTATCCTTTCGGTTGAGAATCTGAACCGGCTTTTCCTCATACGATAAATCCTGATCCAGCTCCAAGTTCTCATAACTCAGCATGTGCATAGAATCTAACACATACTTTCGGAGCATGGATACATGAAACACATTGTGAACCTCTGATAGAGCTGGAGACATCGCCAATCTGTAAGCTACCTCTCCAACCCATTCCAAAATCTCAAAGGGGCCAAAAAATCTAGGGCTCATCTTGCCCTGTACACCAAACCGTTTCACCCCTCTCAAGGGAGAAACTCTATGCTCCTGCGTCTCAAGTCTGAGTAACTCTTTTGTCGACTCTGGGAGGCGAGCATTCGAGCTCTGATCTTCTCAATTGCCTCATTGGTCCTCTGAACAACCTCAGGACCTAAATATCTCCTCTCACCCATCTCATCCCAATGGATGGGTGACCTACACTTCCTCCCATATAACATCTCATATGGAGCCACTCCAATAGTCGCTTGATAACTGTTATTGTACGAAAACTCAATCAAAGGGAGATACTTACTCCAAGATCCCCCAAAATCCAACACACAGGCTCATAAAGTATCTGAATCGTCCTCTCAGACTGTCCATCTGTCTAAAGATGATAAGCGATACTAAATCGTAATTGTGTACCCATAGCCTTCTGCAGGCTCTCCCAAAACTTGGAGGTGAAGGTGGGGTCCCTGTTGGAGACTATCGAACTTGGAGCCCCATGCAGTCGCACGATTTCTTTCACATATAATTCGACATATTGCTCCACAATATAAGTTGTTCTAACAGGAAAAAAGTGGGCAGACTTGGTGTACCTGTCCACAATCACCCATACTGAATCATGTTGTCCCACGGTCTTTGATAATCTAACCACGAAGTTCATAGTGATATCCTCCCATTTCCACTCCTGAATCCCTAGAGGCTGCTACAACCCTGCTGGCCTTTGATGTTCAGCGTTTACCTGTTGACAAGTCAAACATTTGGCCACATATTCCACCACATCCCTCTTCATCCCATGCCACCAGTACAGAGTTCTCAAATCTTGGTACATCTTCGTCGTACCCGAATGTAAAGAATAGGTAGTTGTATGAGACTCATCTAAAATCTCCCACCGATTACCGAAATCCATCGGAACACAAATTCGGCCCTTGTACTTCAGTAATTCCATCTCCGAAATAGAAATGTCTTTAGCCGCTCTAGCTAGGACGCCCTCTCTGTGCTCTCTCAACTGGGGATCCTCCCCCTGTGCCTCCTTGATCCTATCAAGGAGCGTAGATTGAAGAGTGATGTTGGCTAACTGACCAACCACCAACTCTATACCTGCTCTAGTCATCTCTTCAGCTAACTTATCTAATATCTGCCTTGAACTGAACAATTGTCCTGGGCCCTTTCGACTAAGCGCGTCAGCCACCACATTGGCCTTCCTAGGGTGGTATAGAATATCAAAAATCCTTTACCAATTCCAGCCAACGTTTCTAGCGCATATTCAGATCCTTGTGAGTAAATAAGTACTTCAAACTCTTATGGTCGGTGTATATTTTCTACTTCTCGCCATATAAATAATGTCTCCAAACCTTAAGTGCAAATACCACCGCCGCCAATTCCAGATTATGTGTGGGATATCTCTGCTCGTATTCCTTCAACTGTCTTAACACGCAGACTATTACATTTCCAGCTTGCATCAGTACACACCCCAGTCCCTATCTAGAAGCATCACAATAGACCGCAAACTTCTCATTGTCTGACAGCAGACTCAATACTGGAGTGGTGATCAGTCGCTGCTTCAATTCCTTGAAACTGGTCTCACACCTGTCAGTCCATACATACTTAGTCTTCTTACACATCAATTCGATCAATGGTGTGGCTATTCTGGAGAATCCCTCGACGAACCGCCGATAGTACCCTACCAATCCCAAAAAGCTCCTAACCTCTGGTACACTACTCGGCTTGGGCCAATCCTTCACCGCCTCAATCTTACTTGGGTCAACCAGAATCCCTTCCTTGCTGACAATATGACCCAGAAATGTTACTTTGGGCAGCCAAAACTCACACTTGCTGAACTTAACATATAATCTATGCTCTCTCAACCACTGTAATACCATACGTAAATGCTGCTTATGCTCTATCTCTGATTGAGAGTACACCAGTATGTCATCAATGAATACGATCACAAACTTGTCAAGATAATCCTTGAAGACCCTATTCATCAAGTCTATAAAGGCTGCTGGAGCGTTGGTTAATCCGAAGGACATAACCAGGAATTCATAGTGTCCATACCTCGTGCGAAAAGCAGTCTTCAGTATGTCCTCCTCTTTAATCCTTAACTGGTGGTAGCTCGACCGAAGATCGATCTTAGAGAATACTGTCATCCCTTGTAACTGGTCAAACAAGTCATTGATCCTAGGTAGTGGGTACTTGTTCGTAATGGTCAACTTATTCAATTCCCTATAGTCAATACATAACCTTAAGAATCCATCCTTCTTCTTGACGAAAAACTCGATCTGATGAATCCCAAATCCAGCAACTCCTGCTATTGAATCTTCAGTTCCTTCAACTCTACCGGAGCCATTCTATAAGGTGTCCTAGATACTTGCTCCGCCCCTAGCACTAACTCTATGACAAACTCGATCTCTCAGTGTGGGGGCAACCCTGGTAAGTTTGCAGGGAACAAATCAGAAAACTCAGATACCAATTTGGTCTCATCCGGTCCAACCAACACTACTTTGGAGGTATCCACAATGTTTGCCAGGAATCCTATGCAACCCTCCTGCATCAGGTATCTAGCCTTCAGTACTGAAATCATAGGTACCCGTGGCCCATTCACTGTCCCCACAAACACAAAGGGTACCTCCCTTTCCGGTCCAAAGGTCAGCATCCTATGCTTCCAGTCAATCGTCGCCCCATACTTCAATAACCAATCCATCCCTAGGATCATATCAAAGTCATCCATTGCTTGCTCAATCAGATCTACAGACAACTCCCTACTATCTATCTTTACTGGAAATTCTCTAACCCATCTGCTAGAGACTACCAGTTTCCCAGTTGGCAACAAAGTCTGGAATCCCCTAGCATACAAATCACTAGGTCTACACAGCTGATCTATCACTCTAGAAGAAACAAATGAATGAGTAGCCCTCGAATCAATCAATGCAGTAACAGAAGAACCAGCACTAGAAATCTGACCTGTCACGACTGAGGGGCTAGCCTCAGCCTCAGTCTAGTTCAAGGTAAATACTCTAGCAGGAGTGAGACTATCGCTTTATTTTGGCTCTTCTTTCCTGGCTTGTGGGAAATCCTTCCTCAAATGACTGATGCTCCAACAAGTAAAGTAGGCCCTAATCCTGCACACTCCTTGATGTCGTCGTCTTCACCGAGGACACATTGGGAAACTCCTCCAGTTGTCTTCCCCGTCCTAACGGCCAATGAAAGCACCCGTGCCAACCTATCCGAACTAGGAGAATGAAAGGGTCTGGGGCCTTCCTCTTCTACTCACTGGGGCCACTATCCCGACTAGATCCAGTAAAAGGAGGCACCGTCCTCTGAGCATCGTGCCTAGCATCGCTCTCTCTCCATATCTGATCCTTGGTCCCCTCAGTTGTAAGAGCCTTGTCCACCACCTGTGCATAAGTGGTCGCCCTGGATCCAAAGTTATTTTGACGTCACGGGCGATGATGACATTCAATCCCTGACAAACTGATCTCTTCGTGCCGTGTTAGCCAGCACCAAATCCAGTGCAAACTTTGCTAATCAGTCAAACTTTAGAGCATACTCAGTAACCCTCATCCGGTTCTGAGTTAGGTTGGTAAACTCATCAATCTTCGCAGATCGGACTGGGACATTGTAATACTTCTCATTGAAAATTTTTCTGAACTCTTCCCAGGTCATAACCGCAATATTCCTCCTTTGACACACCACATCCCATCAGATGCGGGCATATTCTCTTAACATGTAGCTGACGCAAGCTACTCTCTCATTCCCTTCCACCCTCATGAAATCCAGGATGGAAGAAATCATGTTCATCCAGTTCTCTTCTTGTAGTGGGTCTAGACCACCCTCGAAGGTGGGAGGATGCTGCTTCTTGAACCTCTCATACAAAGGTTCCCATCTATTTTCCACAGCAGGCTAGGCTGGCACTGGTGCCACACCCTGTGGAACCTGTAACCTAATGCCCTGAGGAGGGGCCTGTTGCCTCAATTGTCGAAGCTCTTCTTCTATTCGGTGATGTCTAGCTTTCATTTCGAAAAATAACTGTTGCCAGTTTGGTGGGGGCAGGTGGAGGGTCCTGACCCTGGTTGTCATCCTCGACCTTATTTCCACGGAGTCTGATTGATCACCGAGGCATTACCACAATATGGCTGCAATCAATGACGTCGCTTATCAGGCATGATAACAACATCCGAAACCACCTCCCAAATTCATCAACCAATCACATCCAGCAGATCCACATATCATAGAAAGCATACAACAATCAAGGGGCCATGACCTAGCACCATCCATATATCAGTTCATTCCTTCATCATGCTCTATTAAATATTCAAGCAAACATGGCACTTTCCACAAGCAATTAAACATATAATTCATTAAATACCAACCAACCCTGAGTCGAGCTTGTCACTGGCAGCGAGCGTACATGTTCGGTCGATCTCCAGGAACCATAAACCTTGGCTCGCTTTGATTCCAAGTTGTAATGCCCTACTTCTTTAGAGTCATTATAAGTGGGTTAAAAATGTGCCATTATCTCGCTAATCGAGGTTTTTAGGTTAAAAGTGCACTAAACCAAAACAAAGCTTGTTTAAGGATATTAAATACAAAACATTTAGTTATTTATTGAAATCGTAAAGAGTATTACAGTTGGGATCCCAAAATATTGTATAGAAAATACATTACAGATCAAAATATACATATGGTCGACCTAGGTGACAAAACAACTATTACAATACATTTTTCCGAAAATAACCCTAGTCGTGGTAGCCAGCTAGGCCGAACATGTACCCGTCGCTCCATGCTCTCCGTACTCATGGTTAGTCGACCTTTCCTTTGCCCTTACCTGCACCATAGAGCACCTGTGAGCTGAAGCCTAGCAAGAAAACTCAACACAAAACATACAACATATGCATAGCAATCCACAGTATATAACAAAACAGCGAACATGCTAAACACATAGCAGCCACATCGTCCCAGGTGCTTTACCAGGCCCTGGGTTCGCGGTCTTCAGTGAGAGGGTGACTCCAGCATTGTAATGCCCTGGATAGCCAAGACCAATACACTGTGTGCTTATAAAGTGCTAGACTTGCTAATCAAGTCATTTAGTTAAAAGCGTGTTACTGAAACTAAAGAGGAACTAGGGTTAAAATGTTTTGGTCTCAAAAGCCATATTTTCAATAAGAAACATTTCCTGTTTACACGGGATCCCAAAAATGATAAGTTTGAAGACCGTTTACAAAAGTCATAAGGTTTAGATACAATAACAAGCCATATTAAGGAAAAACAAATAGTTAGGCAATCCCTGTCCTGATCCACTCCTCGACCATGGTGATCGAACAGCTGGCTATGTACATTCCACCCCGCGGCCCTCCATCTCAGGGTTGGTCCAGCTTTCCTTTGCCTTTACCTGCACCACGTAGCACCTGTGAGCCAAGGTCCAGCAAGAAAACACAACAACAGAGCATAAGCAATCAACAGACAAATCAATATCTCATATCGCATCACAAGTTCTCAACCATATAATCATTCAGTATAATCAAGTATTCAGCACATTAACATGTCATCTCATATCATATATCAGTGCACAAGTGATAACTAGGGCTAGCGCCCTCAGGCCACTCCCTTCGTTATCCCACTGACTCCGGCCCGCTTAAACCGAGCTCAGTGAATATTAAGTTGTCCTCGGCTACCAGTGGCCGAGTCGCGCCCTGTGCGCAAATATAGTGTACGGCACCCTTAGGCCGCTTTTACATGTCCCATGACATAATACCATCATTGAAACGATACAAATATCAGGAGCACTTAGTCCCATCACAATCATATAACCGGGTGCAGTTTTCTTACCTTTCGATACGCTAGCTTTGATCACTTGACTCCTTGAGCACGATCCCCCTCGAGCCCTAGCGCTCACCTAAACACAACCACAAGACAAAGTCATCATCGATCCTCAAGTTCAAAACCTAGCCTCGGGGCCAATCCCGAGCCTCCGGGAAGTCCTAGTTCCACCAAACAAGGTGGTGGAATCAAACCCCACACCCTTGGCCAAAAACCCTTGCAAATAACCCTAAAATCCCCTTCTGAAAACAGGGCAGCACTACAACGCTCTTAGGAGGGCGCTACAGCGCTACAAACAGAAGCAAAATCCCTCAGGAAGCTTGGCCTAGTGCTACAACGCCCAAAGGCTAGCGCTGTAGTGCTAGTCATAGACAGGCAAACTCCAAATTTCTCTTCCTGCGATTTTCATCGAACCAAACTCAACCAAAACTTCTCCAAACCTTTACCAAACTCAAAAAAAACCTTATGAACATTCTCCACTCATCCCAAGCACCCCAAATACCTAGAAATCAAACACATGCATCCCTAATCTCAAAATTCACCATAGCCACTTCTAGACATTAAAACTCAGCAGAAACCAGTTAAACATCAAAGTTAGAAGCTTAGAATTTATACCTTTGGTGGAATTTCGACCTCAAGTTGCCTCTAGGCCTCCTTGGCTTGCTCTTCCTCAACCCTTGGCTCCAACTTTCCTAAAATTCCCCATCAACACAGCTTAGATAACTTAGCTAAGAACCAAAACCAGAACTGAAGAGACTTACAGAATTTTACCTCAAGTGTTGGTGAGTTCCTGCTAAACCTCTGCCAATTCCTCAAACCTAGCTTAGGATCCTTGATACTCAGCCTAACCCAGCTCTCCTCTGAGCTTTGCTCCAAAAATCCTCAAGAAACTGATGAAGGAAGCATAAATCGACCTTAGAAAACTCTCTCTGTTTTCTCCCTTTCTTTTCCTTCTTTCCTCAAACTTCTATATTTTTCTACAATTTCCACTAACATAAAGCCTCAGTAATTCCCATCTTTAGAAAGCCAAATGACCTTAATGCCCTCCCTTTTATTTCTAACCCTTTAATCCACTTAAGGGCATTCTAGTCATTTTACCCAATTCCCGCTAACTCCTCGAGTGTCTCTAACATTTCCTGCTTAACTCCTGATACCTAATTAATTACCAATAATATTCCTCAATGTCAAGATAGACTCCAGTATACTCACTGAATTCCCATTTATACCCCTAGGCTCACCCCGAGCCGGGTATAAATCCCCGCCTTGACTTTTTTGCTACTTTGCTCACTAGGATCGTCTCGAGTCACAGATCATGAATATATCCACATAATAATGTTGTCTCAACAATTATCACATATATCAATACAGTTATGCCCAAAATGGCCAAAATTACGATTATGCCCTTCTAACCTAGTCAGGGCCTACATGCATACTAATGCACATAGTCATGCATCTCAAATATTCAAATAGTCATATAACATGCTTTAATTCATAATCATGCATTTACTCATCAAAATCACACATAATTCCCATTATGCCCTCCAGGCACACTAATCAAGGCCCTTAAGCCTTATTAGCGAATTTGGGTCGTTACAAGCACCTTAGGACGGTCTCACCCTAATGGCCTGCACTTAGCATGCTCAACGCTGATCCCGACCTTTGCCATTCTCGGCCCTCGCCGTTCAATCACAAACATGTATCACATGGCATAATAATCATAGATAATTTAATCACACTTTAAGCACACTATTAGGGCCATGCCCTGCAATACAAACAATGGGGCCATGCCCTGCTCTACGGGTACAACAGTTTCCTTACTTGTGTCCTGAGCTATCCGAGCACCGCGATCATGAGCACAGTCCTCTAACCCGAGCCTTGATGAAATCATAGTCACAACGCATGTATAATAATTATCCATCAGGTTCTAAACCAATAAATAACTTCTATTTATTAATCTATCCTTCGGAACCTTGGATTCTACCAAACCGGGCAATAAAATCCTTCCCGAGTCTTAACATTCAAGTTCTCGAGCCTTAAAGCCCTAATCTCCCTTATTTTCCAATTAGGGTCGTGACATGCTCTTTAGAGCCGCGACTCGCTACTTGGTTAGAGGGCTAGGCCCTCCCTGTGGAGGGCACGTGCTGCGACCTACACCCCAAGGGTCATGGCGCGCCTAATGAACAGAGGCCTCCCCAGGCCTTCGCGCACATACGGGCTGCGACACCTGATGAACAGGCCACAGTGCGTGTCTAAGAAACCCAGAAACCAGCCAATTTCTTAAGTTTTCCACCAAGCCTAAACCCATAATTCACACCCCAAACTTCGGCCAACCTCATAATTAAGCCCAGAATTCTTATCCATATAGCATAAACATCCTAACAAACTCATAAACAAATTCTTAGACCTACAAAACACCCAAAACCGACCTTGGAAACCATTTTCATGCAAGCTTAAGTTCTAACAAAGTTCAGCATAATTCAACATGATGATCAAGTTTAAGAGCTTACCTCTGAACTTAATTTGATCCTGAACCACTTCCCATCACAACAAGCTACCAATTCCTCACTTCCTAAGCCTAGGGTTCTCAGATTTCCTTCAAAATCTCTAAGCTTTCAAGAAGGAGGGAGTGAGCCGAGTGAGAGAGCAAGGTTGAGGTTTCTTGCTTGATTTTCCTTATGTTTCTTTTTCTTTTTAAGTCCCTCCAGAACCTTAGCTTTCTAAACCGTGTATATCCCTTGCCAAAGGTCCAAAATGCCCCCTTAAGCCTATCTACATCCTTAAGTGCCACCAAGGGCAATTCCATCATTTGCCATGTCCCGCTAATTCCTCGAGTGTTCCTATAAATCCCTGTTTAATCCTGACATGTCCAAATAATTACTAAACCAGTACTCGTTACTTGATAAATTATGAGCACATCTTATGTTCCAAAAATACCCCTAGACTCCTCCCGAGTCGTGTATTTGACCCCGTTGTGACTTTTTAACTAAACTGCTCCCTAGGATCGTCTCGAATCGTACATCACAAATATATCACCACTCACTCGTGGTGTCAATCACAATTAACACATATATCACATTTATGCCCTCAATGGGCTAAAATTACAAATATGCCCCTAATAGCCAAATGGGGCGCACATGCATATTTAATTCACCTAAACATGCATTTCTAATCACATAATCATAAAATTCATATATTGACATAATTAAATCAATTATTGCCCTCTCGGCACGCTAATCAAGGCCCTAAGCCTTATCAGCAAATTTAGGACGTTACAAATTCATAGTTAATAAATTAAATAATGGAACTAAGAGTTAGTGAAATTAATTAAATTATTGGAGCTTAGAACTACAGGTCCATACTATCCCCATACTAGCTCGATAACACAGAGGTAGGATTTGAGTATTAAAAGGAAATAATTAAAAATGATAAAGTATTATTTTTAATCTCACAAAGTAATATTATTTGTGAAATAATATTTAATGGAAAATAAAATTATATTGATAATTTTATGAAATTAATTTTTTTTTATAGAAAATGAATTTAATCATATTTAATTTTGTTGTATAATTGTATACTACATAAAATAATATGACAAATGCCCAACAAATAGTATTTTATATAGATAAAATATCACAGGGCCCTAAGTCCTGTAGTTAGGACCAACCACAATCCAAATGGACTATGGTCCACGTATAAGCCCAATGAAATTAGGGTTAGGTCTTCTTTCTATTGTTATATAAATATTATATAACATCAAGAGAGAAGATAAGGCAACATATGTGTTGACCCTTGAATTGGTCAACGGCAAAGAGTCAAATAAAACGATAAAAAATGAGATGAAATCAAGATGAAAAGATAAACGACACAAAATATTTATAGTGGTTCGGCCCTAATAAAATGGTAACAACCTACATTCACTTAGTGTTCTTATTGATATATAATTCCAAGAATTGTGATCAATGAACTAGGGTTCACGAGTTTCACAAGTTTTCGGATGAATACAATGATGGTGGATAAAAACACTCTATTTCTCTCTTAGAATTTTGAAGTTCCAAAAGTCCCCTCTCTTGAGCCCTTTGTTTCTTATTTATAGGCTCAAGGAGTTCTACATGGGCCAATGGGCCTTAATTACATTTAATACAGGCGTATCTAAATAATAATGAATCTTACAATTAATACATAATTATAAGATTACATATCTGAAGAAAATAAATGAAAATATCTGACCAAACTGGTCGCCCATAATTATGATGTCTGATGAGCCAATTCTCTTCTAGTCGATGATCGAACAGACCATACTTACTTAAACTGCCACATGTATCCCACATGTAAGCTAATTCTGCCACATCATAAGGTAGTCCTTTTTTGGGTAAACATTTGCCCCCCCAAGTTTATTTTACTGCAACTAGCATATAATAAACTTAATCGACTGACCTTCCGTTTGACCTATCACACCTGTCAGCACCTTTTAAAAAAAGTAACTAATTAGGGTCGTTACAGTTTCCCAAAAGTGTTTTGACGGCTAACACGATTCCCCACATTTCGAAAACTCATCCCCCATCATTACCTTTTTAACTGTGCCACGATCAGTATAAATAACCTACTCTTCTCACTTTTTACCTTTTACAACTCTTCTTCTTCTTAAGAACTCAGAAGCAAAAAAGTAAGAAAAAACTTATAAAACTTTGGTGATCCGTGGTGTGTCTGTTCAGCCGCTTGTGTCAACGCTCATGATTTCACTTCAATCTTCCATTCAAGTAAGTTTCTTGATCGATTTGTCTCTGTTATACCATGCGACGTTCATTTATCTAGTTTTCTGATATTCGGGCTTTGAGTTTTTGAATGTTTTGAGAAAAACAATTCTGGGGTAATCAGGCTCGTAGGTAGTAACATGATAGGATAGGACTTTGAATTAGCAAAAACACTAAATGAGGGTTAGGAATTAGCTTGGGAAGTAGGAATACTGAGTTAGGGCGCAAAATCGAAGTAAAATTCGATTTTTATGCATTCGGAAAAATATGGGTTTTTCTCGCCTATTCTCGGAGTTGAAAAGTTTCCCTGAAAAAACTTTTCACTTCTGTTTTTTAATTCGTTTTTCCAAACTATTCGAATGTTTTTAATGTTTACGTTAGAATGTTGCTGGTCGTATAAAAGCTTATCTTTTATACACGAGCAAAGTTATCCCAACGTTTCCATTTCTTCTATCTGTTGGCCGTAGATTCTCATCCCCCTTTTCTGTTCTCAGATTTTCATGCACGATCCTTGGGGAGGTGAGAGGCCAATTGATGATGATCTGCTGCACTATTATTCGAGGATCAAGAACAACCGTCGCTGCCTTTCTATGAAGTCCCACTTTCTCAACACAACCCAGCGACTAGACCTCTGACTAGTCAACTGAACATGGGTCGCGTGAAGTATACTGCTCGCAGAAAGAAGAGAACAACCTATTCTTCTTCTAACAAGCCTGCCCCTCGCACCGAGGAGCCTTCTACCAATCCCTAGCCTATAAATATTGTACTACTCGAAATCCAAACTAAAGCCTAACCTCACGATGACCTTAGGCCAGAGGTCGAATGGTACGTTGTCCCTCCTAGCATTGTCTCTACTAGGATGGTAACTAACTATCTCAAGAAGTATGGTCTTCCTGGGATAACTCTCATCAAACCTTCACCCGACCAGAGGGTAAACGTGCCTGGGGGCGCTTGGTCGAGGTACCATATTGAGGCAGGGGCAATCTTGCCTCTGCACGATTTCTTCCAAGGGGTGGTCAATTATTTTGAGGTCGCCCCCTTCCAAATCACTCCCAACGGATATGGAGTATTATTTGCACTCTATATCCTATATAACCATAAGAAATGGCCTGTACCTACGCCACATGAGATCAACTACTTGTTCGATCTCAAATCCAACCCCAACCACAACAACACGGGGTTCTTCCACTTCTACCACCAGGAGTCTGCTCGCACCTTCCTGAGCGACATTACCTACAAGTCCAATGTAGGGAAGTATTTCCAGGAACACTTTCTTACAGCAGACCTGGTCATTGATAACCTGGCCTTCACCCGAGGAGGTAAATCTTTTACCCACTAGTCATTTAATTTCTTCTATCTTTCCTATACCGTCTTTAGAATTTTGGTGTTGTTTAGGTCCATGGTATCGACCAGTCCCTACTCTAGAGATGGAGATAAGGGAAGTAGCCTTAGCCAGCATGACGAACATCGAGAAAAGTGTCAAAGAGCTGGTAACTGAGAGCAACTTAAGGCTGGTCGGCCTTCTGGCACCTAATCAGGATGTGAGGGAGTGTACATCAGGGAGTGCTACTGGAGAAGAGATCCCCGAGCAGCACCAGGATGTGTCACAGCCCAGAGAAGGCGGGCAATAGGAGTGACCATTAGGGAGCCTTCTAGCATTCCACGAGCTACTACAGTTCCGACCCAACACGGGAAAGGCAAGCAGAAACTTCCAGAACACCCCGAGCCCATACTCGAGTCTTTTGATGAGAACGGTACTGACTTCTCACTCTTAGACAATTTGCCCATTCCCTGTCATTTATTCGACAGGGTTGACAACTTTAAATATGCGATCATTAGTTTAAATTCAGACTTCTTCGAAGCAGAGAGTGAGTGTAGCATTAGTGCCATAAATAATGTATCGACCAGTAATAATAGCTCGGGTATATTACTTAGAATTTTTCTTACTCTTATTTCCTTGCTTTAGTAAGTATCTCAATTTATATTGCCTGATCGTTTGTTTACATCATGTAGTCATTCCTTCCGACGATGCATTTGCCTATATAGCCAACCCAAAGCCACTGCTCCTGCAAGCAGGAAGAAGGAAAGCAGGTGGCATCCCGGGGAAAGCAGTAGTGATCCCTCAAAGAAAAGGGCTCGGACTGAGGATCCTCCTGCACCTGTACCTTCCAAGGAAACTACTCCTCCTCCAGCTCCTGTTAACCAGACTCCTCCACCAGCTCCCGTCGACCCGACTTCTCCACCAGCTCCTGTCGACAAGACTCCTCCTGATCAGTCAGGAAATACTCAAGGGTAGGCTATCATGAACATAGCCTTCAACTCAGCCAACGACAAGCTGAAGAAGCTATCAAGGCATCGACGCACCTGAGAAGCCATCAGCAACACTGGCTCCATGAAGGTCGACCAAATTTTTAGCCACGGGTTGAACGAAGTACTCAGTGTAATTTTCCATTTTTGCTGCGCTTTAATTGTTTACCTTGTCCTTTTATTTATACTTACAACTTTATCTTTTTTCTGATCGCAGGGAGTTCTAACCTTGGGTACTGGCTGGCGTCGCTCGGAGGTGATGGTTGCCAAATGTGCTAAAGAGACTAAGGCTGTTGAGGAGAGACTTGGCAAGCAGCTCAAAGTGGCCGAGGCCAAACAAGCCGAGCAACTCAAGGTGGTCGAGGAGAAAAATGCCGAACAGCTAAGAGCTGTTGAGGAGAAGATTGCCAAGCTGGGCAAGGAGCTGAAGCAACATAAGGAGGCCCTGACCAAAGTCACTAAATCTAAAGAGGAGTACAAGGAGGCATCGGTGAGTAACTACAAAGAGGCCTCCAAACTCCAAGATGAACTGGCGATCAATAGGAAAGAAACTGTTGAGTTGGAGGAGTGAGTTAAATTGCTTGAAGAGACCAACGCTAGTTATCTGGAGAGGTTCAGGGGAGCAACGTTTAACTGCTTTAATATGTTCTGGAAAAACAAATGTGAGGTGAACTTTGATTATTTACCAGAGCGTATGAAGTAGGCTAAGCTGGAAATATGCGTTGCTCGCCTTGAAGAGGAGGAGAAAGTTCAGGGATCCCCCGAGATCTCTTTGGTGACGGGTATTGAAGGCATCGACGAGGATGCTGGGACCTCCATCGAACAGCAGCCCCAACAAGACCCTCCAGCTGCTCCTACCATTCCATAATTTTTTTTTATTTTATTTTAATTTGTAACTAGGACACACGAACTGCAGTTCGTGTGTCAAGACAATTTTTTGCTGCGTAGGCAGCTTTCCTTTTAATTAACAATTACACCCGACCAGCAACTGCTCGCTGTGTAAAGCATTTTACTTTTGATATTATAATATTTGCACTTTATTATAACATCTGTTTGAATGACCGAACTTAGCATAACACTTTGTTTTTATTTAACAAAATTTAAACCAAAATTTGAAAAATACTCTAAGTACCGTAGTATGCTTTCCCTTATTTTTCTCGTGTGTTTACATATGCCTGTTGATATGCTTTGCTTGCTTAGTACCTTATATGCCCCCAAGTGATTGAGGAGCTTAAGGTCTTCAGTCACTTGCAAAGACCAAGACCTGTTCGAACATTACTGCTCGTAAAAATACTTATAAAAAGTGATTATATAGTAAAAAAAAACATGTAATGAGCAAATGCTTGTAATAAATACAATAATTGGCAAGAATAACTGGCTGCGCACAGTTCCTTTTATTTCTCATAATAAATGGAAAATCATGTCTGTACGAGTGATCAAAAAATTGATCTTACACTTATAAGCAACTAGTCATACAACTGACTAACCCTTATTCATAAACTTGTAAAAAGTGAAATTAATACAAGACAATTTTTTAAAAAGGACTATTTATTGATAATACTTGTGCAGGTGTTCTCCATTCAAATAGCGAGGAATGAGATCTCCATTTAAGCGAGCAAGTTTATAGGTGCCTGGTTGGAGGACTTCTTCAATCTAATACAGACCTTCCCAGTTAGGTCAAAGCACTCCAGCAGCGTGATCGCGGATGTTAAGAAAAACTCTTCTAAGTACCAAATCTCCCATGTTAAATGTTCTTTCACATACTTTAGAGTTGAAATACCGAGGGACCTTTTGCTAGTAAGCTACTACTCGGAGTTGAGCTTGCTCGCGCCTTTCATCGAACAAATCCAAAGATTCCATTAATAACTGACTATTCACACTCTGATCGTATGCCAACCTTGTATGCGATGGTGGATCTAATTCAACAGGAAACATGGCTTCATATCCATAGGCCAAGGAAAATGGAGTATGACCTGTTGCTGTTCGATGGGACATTCTATACGACCAAAGGACTTCATGTAATTGTTCTGGCCATGCCCCCTTCGCTTCTTCAAGCCTTTTCTTCAGGGTATCCTTCAGTGTCTTGTTGACAACTTCAACTTGTCCATTTGCCTGCGGATGAGCTACTGAAGAAAAACTCTTGATAATCTCGTGCCTTTCGCAAAAATCTGTGAACAGATCGCTGTCAAAATGTGTGCCGTAATCTGAGAAAATCTTTCTTGGCAACCCATAGCGACACACGATGTTCTTGACCACAAAATCCAGCACCTTCTTGGTTGTTATTGTTGCAAGTGGCTTAGCTTCGGCCCACTTTGTGAAGTAGTCAACAACAACTACAACATACTTGACGTTGCCTTTTCCCGTGGGTAAATACCCGATCAAATCTATTCCCCACATTGCGAATGGCCATGGGCTTTGCATATGTTTTAGCTCATTAGGGGCTGTTCGCGGTATCTTGGAGAACCTTTGGCACTTGTCACACTTCCGAACAAAATCCACAGAGTCTTCATTCATCGTTGGCCAGAAGTATCCTTGCCTTAGGATTTTTTTTGATAAACTAAACCCCCAGCATGATCTCCGTAGAAACCTTCATGGACTTCTCGCATTAATTCTTTGGATTTTTCCTTTGAAACACACCTTAGAAGTGGCATTGAGTACCCTCTCCTGTACAAAATTCCATCAACCAGAATGAATCGAGCCGACTGTCTTTGGAGGGTTCTTGCTTTGTTTCTGTCCACCGGCAGCACTCCATGCTCTAAGCATTCAATGAAGGGAGTCATCCATGTGTTCGTTGTTTGGAATACCAGGGAAGACTCTTCTGCTTGAATTCTCGGTGCGAACAAATGTTCAACATGTACTATATTCAAGGTGTCAGCATCCTTTGCGCTGGCCAACTTGGCCAAAGCATCAACATTCGAGTTCTGGTCGCGAGGTACTTGCTGGAGAGTATATTTTTTCGAACTGTGCTAATAAGTCCTTTGCTTTGTTCAAACAAGCAACCATCTTCGAACCCCGGGCTTGATATTCTCCAATAATTTGATTAAATCCTAACTGGGAGTCACTGTAGACTTCGCGTGACTTTATATCCATGTCCTTGGCTAATCTTAATCTTGCGAACAGAGCTTCGTATTCAGCTTCATTGTTGGACGTTGTGAAGTTGAATCTGATTGCATAGTGGACTCGATGTCCTACGGGTGTGACCAAGATCAAACCTGCTCCAGCATTATGCTCGTTGGAAGAGCCATCTATGAACAACTTCCAGGAAGGAGTTTGGCTTTGGACTTCAGGCTCTTCTATCAGCTCGGTATCTTGGAGCCCAGTGAATTCTGCGACAAAATTGGCTAGAGCCTGTCCTTCACAACTACTCGTTGTGAGTAAGAAATATCGAACTGTCCAAGTTCAACTGCCCATTTTAACAATCTCCTGGTGACTTTTGGTTTCTGTAGGACTTGCCGTAGTGGTTGGTCGATGAGTACTACGATGGGGTGAGCTTGGAAGTATGGCCGCAGCTTTCTGGAGGCTAAAATCAAGGAATAGGCTAATTTCTCAATGGGTGGATATCAAAGTTCTACTCCCATTAGCCTCTTGCTTATATAATACACAACTTTTTGAACATGTTCTTACTCTCTGATCAGGACAGCACTAGCAGCATACTCGGTGACTGCCAAATAGATGAATAAAGTTTCTTTCTCGACCGATTTGGAAAAAATCTGTGGTTCCGACATATGAGACTTTAGAGCCTGGAAAGCCTGCTTGCACTCTTCCGTCCACTCAAATTTCTTATTTCCCCTGAGCAGATTAAAAAATGGAATGCATTTGTCCGTTGATTTGGAAATGAATCTACTCAAAGCGGCAATCCTCCCACTTAGACTTTGAACATCTTTAATTTTAGCTGGTGACTTCATCTCGATCAGGGTCTTGATCTTTTCGGGATTAGCTTCGATACCTCACGAGTTCACTATGAATCCCAAAAATTTCCTCGATCCAACTCTGAAGGAACACTTAAGGGGATCAACTTCATCTAATATTTGTTCAAGATGTTGAAGCACTCTTGCAGGTCCCCAATGTGCTCTTCTGCCTTCTTCGACTTAACCAGTTGTAGTGCACCAAAATTTTTTTTTTTAGATTATTTAAATTTTTGTGATTTATTTTATTTAAATGTTAAATGTGATGAATTGTTTTATTTAAGTGTTGTTATTTTATTTAGTTGTTGTTTGATTGTTTATTATTTTATTTAATTGTTAGAATTGTTTGGCATAATCTTTTGAATTTAAAATTGTTAATTGTTTGTTTGGTTAATTAATTTAATAAGTGAATAGTGTGTAACATGTGTTATTTTACTATTAGTGTTACATTTTAAATAAATGTGACAATTGAGGTAATTATGTGAGTTATGATTGAATGCACTAAGGTGCATGGTAGATAGTGATGCACTCTAGTGTTTTAGTGTGTGCTAGTACATGGTAATGAGGTGCACATGTGTAGATTTTCTACACACTCTTTCCTTTATGGGATTTATTTTAGTTAAAAAAAAAATAAATAAATAAATAAAGGAAATGGCATGTAGTAGTGTGGACGTGTAGTGTGTGGTGTGTAGTGGGAAAAGGATTGTTTTTTTTTTTTAGGTAATAAAATCGAAATTGGAAGGCACTAGCTATGTTGGGATAGGAATTTGATCACCCTTTATTATTTTATATCTATTATAATAAAAGAAAAATGAAAAGAATTAAAGGAAAATGGGGAAGAAAGGAAACTTACCATTTCCACTTGATAGTGGCTTTATGGGAATGAGAATTTAAAAAGGGGATTAAGAAGAGATTAGGCCATTTGGCCGTGACCTAGAGAGGAGATAGAGAGAGAGGGAGGCGAGCTAGAGAGAGAGAAAGCAAGGGCTGCCATATTTTTCTAGAGAAGAAAAAGAAGAAAAGAAAGTTAAGGAGAAGAAGAAGAGGGTTTCAAACCCTAGGTAAGAATCTATCAACTAGTGTTTCACATATGCGCATTTGGATCTTCTCCTCTTCTCTAATCTAAGGTTAATTTTGTGGTTTCTTTCTTTGGGTATATGGTGTTTGGAAATCTTCTATAGGTGACAAGAGGTTTTCTTGCTATTGTGTTCTTGATTTTACAATCAAGAGAGGTAATGGTCTTTCTTAGCCTATATATTGGTTTTGATGGGTTTGTCTTTGAGGTTTTTGATGGTGATGCTAATGGTTGATTATTGTAGGGTTGATGATTATGATTTGTATATTTTGAGAATATGATTTGTTTAAAAAGGGTATCATGGTTTAATGTACCAAAAGGGTTATGATGTTGATTTTTCTATGTATAATGATTAGTGGTAATTTATGAATGCAAATATGGGGTTTCGGCCTAGGCATACCTAAGGATTATCTTGATATTTTGTTTGATGTTATATGATTTTCAATATATTAGATCCATGTTTTAGGACCTATGTAATATGGGTAAAATGATAATTGGCAATCTTGATATTTGGATCCATGAAATTTTGATAGGATGCATGTTATATTGTGAATGAATAAATTATAAGATGCATGAAAATAATGATAGAATTATGTTAGGGTTTTTGTAAAGGCATGTTCATGAGATATGGTGTTATGAATTTATGTATGCTATTGTCATGGTTATTGTTGTTGGATTTCATGTGTAGATTCAATGGAATAGAAAATTGGTTTTATAAGATTTCATGTGAATATGTTAGTAATATTAGAATCATGTATATAATAAGAGTATGATGAGATTTTGGACATGTATGATTTTATGTGAAATTTTTGGGATAAAAGATGAGTTTCATTAGAAATTAAGCTTGCTGATTTTTGCAAATATTTGGGTAAAAGTTTGATAAAAAAAAGATTTGCATGCATAAGTAATGTCCTTGATGTTATGTTACTTTTATGAAATTAAAAGGGGTATTTTAAATCCCATTAAAATGAGATTTTAGTCAAATAATTACCTACAGAATTTTTATTGAATTTTTGAGAAAATATGAGCTTTTAAATTGAATATGGTGATTTTTAATGATAAAAATAGTTGCTGGAATTTTTGTAAGAAAATATGAAGTGAGTTTCACTAAAATGAATTTGATGAGTTTTTGGAACAAATTATTTTTCCTAAGTTATGGTAATATTGAAAAATGGTATTTTTAATGGTATGAATGCAAATTTTGATAAGTTATGATTTTCCTTTATTTTGATTGAGAAAAATATTTAGATTCTATTTATTTGTGATTTTTGAAGAAAATAAATGGTGGCTGAAAGTTTGTTTTAAAAAGGTTAAAAATTGTTATTTAATTGTCACATATGGATTTTTGTTACATAAAACTAAGTCTTAAATAATTTAAATAAAAATATATTTTCCACACTTAAAAATATATTTTTCACATCATTTATGTAACACAATGATAAAAATTTATTTTTCTAAAGAAACATATTAAAAAAATAGGTATTTTAATTAAATCCAAGCTTTTTGGTTAATTCTTTGTAATTTGAGATTTATAAATGAAATTGTCATATATTTTATTTTTAAGCTAAATCAAATTATTTTATAAAATAAAATAAAGTTTTGAGAAATTTAATCAACTTAGAAATTTTAAGAAAAATAAAGCATGTTATATGTCTATTGATTTTAAAATAATAAAAGTAAGAAATGTAGAATTATCGTTTTTGAAAACGTCTCTATTACGCAATGTTCCCACGTATGCATGTTACATGCAAATCCACTTTTACGTCCAAAATTATGTTTATTATTCAACTATGTGGTTTTTATAAAACGATCATGCAAGTAAAATGGGTAAAACGAGCATTATTCTTTTATGGCTTTATGAGTAGTTAAGAATAATTGCATGTTTTTGTGTAACTGTTATTATGTGTACATGGCCCATGCACACGTGAGTTGTGTGGAAGGGCAAAATAGTAATTTTATGGGCCTAAGAAATGTTATTTTGATTATGTTACAGGCTCGTTGAAAGATTGTGAAAATTTCTTAGCTTGGACCTGAGGTAAGGAAGTTAGATAGATTCTATGATTTTATGCTATGAATGGTAAGACTGTTGTATGAATAAATTGTTATGAATTATGAATGCCATAACGTGATGATATGTTGAATGTGATATGTGTATGGATGTTAGATACATCAAACCAGTTACGATGTCAGATACATCAAACAGATTACGATGTAGATACATCAAACAAATTACGATGTTAGATACATCAAACAGATTGCGATGTCAGATACATCGAACGAGTTCCTAAGGACATTGAGACGTAACTGCTAGGGCGGACGCGCCGAGGTTATTCAAGGACCAGTGATCTCCTGTTTACCTCATAGGGTGACATGGACAACTAGCGATCCATGCTCATCATGTATGCTGTATGTTTGTGATATGATGATATGTCACGATTATGTTATGATATGATGATATGTTACGATTATGTTATGATATGATGATATGTTACGATTATGTTATGATATACCATGATGTTTTAGATGAACGTTAGTGTTTGTTTTTGTTGTATTCTTACTTGCTTATTTGTTTGTACTTCCTTACTGGGCTTTTAGCTCACCCCCTTACTTTCCTTCCAGGTAGCAAATATGATTTCTTTATGGCACGCGTGGTGACGTGAGGAGTTCTTTCATCATGGGGTGTATGGCCTGGGGTAATCCTATGGACGGAAAAACGATCAATGTAGAACGTCATTTAAATTATGTTTTGTTTTTAAGAGACTTTTCCTAAATTATCAGTGGGACTCAATTATTTAAATTTTTGGTTTCTTTGAACTTTGCATAAAAACCTATGTTTTATTTTAAAACTTGTGGCGCCAACTTGCATGGTTTTAAACAAGTCCCCCTGAGACTTTGATAATGAATGTTATTCTTTTATAAACTATGTTATGCGAACGTTTTGTAAGTATTAGTCTAGGGCGTTCTTTACACCAGCATGTCATCAACATATACCTCCATATTAACACCGATCAGCTCTTTGAACATGTGATTGACTAGTCACTGGTAAGTCGCACCAGCATTTTTCAAACTGAAGGGCATTACTTTGTAACAGTAAAGCCTTGTATCAGTTCGAAAGCTAGTGTGATCCTCATCAGGTGGGTGTATACTGATCTGATTGTATCCAGAGTATGCATCCATGAATGATAGGATCTCATGCCCTGAAGTGGCATCGACCAGATGGTCGATCCTTGGGAGTGGATAACAATCCTTTGGGCAGGCTTTATTAAGGTCTTTGAAATCCACGCATGTCCTCCACTTTCCATTCGGCTTGGGAACCAGCACGGGATTAGAGACCCAAGATGGATAAAATGCTACCTTGATGAATCCATTCTCCTTTAGCTTCTCGACCTCTTCTTTTAATGCTTTTGATCTATCTTTGTCGAGCAGCCTCCTCTTTTATTGTACTGGTGGAAAAGTTTTATCTATGTTTAAGACATGGCTGATAACTGCTCGGTCAATCCCAACCATATCCTTATGGGACCAGGCAAACACCTCCTAGTTCTCCTTTAAAAATTCCACCAGTTTTTGCTTTGTTGTTGTCTCCAATTTTTTTCTGACTTTCACAACCCTGGTTGGATCTGCCTCATCAAGTTGGACCTCCTCTAGGTCCTCGATTGGCCCTACATTTTCTTCAAAATCCCCAAAGCGAGGATCTAAATCTTTATCCTCACTTTAGGCAACACCCTATTTGGTGACCTGCTCACCTGATTGGGCCTGTACTTCATTGGCCAATAGCAACCCTTTCTCGGATCTTTCTCTCGATCCACCCCTTTTCACCTTGTTAATCGAGGAATTATAGCATTCCCGCTCTTCTCGTTGGTTTCCCAACATGCATCCTACCCCTGCGTCGGTCGGAAACTTCATGGCCAGGTGCCAGACCGAGGTCACAGCTCGTAGGTCAACTGGAATAGGCCTTCCAATCACAACATTATATGCAGATGGAAAATCAACTACTATAAAAGTAGTGAGTAATGTCTTGTTCGCAGGTGCAGTTCCTACTATGACTGGAAGCCTGATCGACCCTGTTGGCGCGAGCCCTTCGCCAGAAAAACCATAAATGGTTTGGTTGCATGGCTCCAAATCCTTCACTGACAACTTCATCCTCTCCAGTGAAGACTTGTACAAAATGTTTACTGAGCTTCCTGTATCCACTAACACTCGCTTAACCATCATATTAGCGATCTGGACGTCCACGACTAGAGGATCTGAATGGGGAAACCGGACATGCTGGGCGTTAAGCTTAGAGAAAGTTATCAGTTCTTCCTCTGTTCGAGCTTTTTTGGGAGTTCTCTCCTCTACGTTCAGAATTTCAATGTCCTGGTCATGACGTAAGGTTTGGGTGTATCACTCCCTTGCCTTCCCACTATCCTCTGCCAGGTGTGGGCCGCCATAAATGGTCAGCAATGTACCCGCCACTGGAGGTGGCTGTAAAGGGGGTGAGCGTTGGCGTACAGGTGCCTGATCGTTGCCTCCTTGAGCCTCTCGCTGAGAACCTCCAGTGGCTCATACATATCTTCTCAGGTGTCCTTGCCTGATAAGGAATTCAATCTCACATTTTAGCTGGTTGCACTCATTGGTGTCATGCCCATAGTCGTTGTGAAAACGACAAAACTTGGTTGTATCTCTCTTGGAGATATCTTTCCTGATCGGGGCTAGTCGCTTGAAAGGAACAATGGTGCTAGTAGCCTGGTAAACTTTTGCTCTGCTTTCGACTAGGGTCGTGTAATTGGTGAATCTCGGCTCATATCTGTTACTTTTAGGGTGCTTATTCTCAGACGTTGACGGCTCATGGTTCGCCTTTTTTCCTCTATTTTTCCTGTTATTGTTGTCATTGCCATTGGGTTTCCCAGACTCATTGGTGGCTTTAGTGGGATCTTCTTTCAGACCCTGGTCATCTACGGGCGCCTTCCCTTCGTTGGCAATTGCCTCTTCGAGCTTGATGTACCGGTCCGCTCGGTCCAAGAATTCTTGGGTGCTCTTTACCCCATTCTTCCTTAAAATATTCCAAAGGGATGAATGGCGTCGTACTCCAGCAGTAAGTTCCATCATCTTCCCCTCATCACCAACTGTCTTAGCCCCAGCAGCAGCTCGCATAAAACACTGGACATACACCTTCAAGGATTTGCCCTCCTTCTGGCGTATCTTGACCAGTTGGTTGTCTTCGGTCAAATGTACTTTACCAGCGTAAAACTTCCTGTAAAACTCTTTCACGAACATTTCCCAAGACACTATGCTAGCAGGAAGGAATTTGAAAAACCACTCCTGAGCAGTATCAGATAAGGTGGTCGGAAAAATTCTGCATCACGCGTCATCTGACACCTTCTGGATGTCCATTTGTATCTCAAATTTATTCACATGAGATACTGGGTCTCCAAATCCATTGAAGTTGGGTAATACTGGCATCTTAAATTTGCTTGGAGTTTTGGCTATCGCTATTCTTTGTATAAACGGAGTGCCTCTTCTCCGGTCATACTCAATGTGGGACGTTTGGCTTCTCACTAGCTGCTGGACAACCTGATTTAGCGCATCAAGCTGAGCTTGTATAACATCTGGTACTATTGAGGCGGCCGGAGCTGGAGGGGCATACTCGTCGTGCCTTTCCCACCTGTCATTTAGTACATCCCCATCATCCTAACGCCTTTGCTCACTAGCACCCAGTCGATCAAAGACGTTAGGTTTCCTAGGCTACGCCCCTGCATTCTGGCTCGTCAGCCGATTTTCTCTTGGTGGGGGATTCCATTCCCACCCCTCTCTCCTTGCCTTCGACCAGCATTTCCTCTGCCAGAATCAGTTTCATTGTAGTCATGGCCATCCCTAAAATGGGACCGACTATGGCGCGATCTGTTGATCGAACTATTTCCCCTTTCCCTTGTTGGCACATCCCGAGCGTCAGGTGGAAACCTACGTTGGTTGGCGGGTCCCCAGGCATTATTATGTCGTGGGGGGTCCTTGATCGCAGAGCCTGACTCGACTTGCCTTCTGCCAGCAGAAGGACGTTGTCCCCTGCTCGGTGGATTTGGCTCCTCAGCAGTTTGGCATCTAGGGCTTCGGGGAGGTTACCCAACCCTATTTAGCCTTTGCTACCAGGGATTATCTCGACCAACGCGAGAAGGAGGTTTCTGCTCATGATGTTGAATTGGAATATCCTGTTGAGCAGTAGGAGGCGGAGTGTGGTGATGTTGTGGACAATTTGAATGTGGATCTTGTTGTGGCAGTACACTAGGTGGCTGATTCGGTTGAGGAGCTGGCGCAGGCTATCCTGGAGCCAACTGAATGGCTGCCTCCAATGCGGCAGTGGCGTCCCTCTGTCGGTGATCCATGTCGGCCTGCCTCTCATTCAGTTCTTGGTGTTGCCTAGCAATTTCTCTCTACTGCAATGCCATCGTTTTAGCCACATTTTCCTGATTAGCCCTCAGATTGGCTAACTCTTCTTGCAACACAATCAGTGTTGTCCTCAAGGTCTCAAAATCGATTTCCTCCTCTTCGAATTCCAATTGTGGCTCATCTTCAACCACATTTTGTGGAAGAGCCTGGGTTGGTGCGGCACCAGAGGTTTGTCTAGTCTTTCTAGATGTCATCGCCATTTGATCTCTTTGGATGTAATGCCCAAAATTTCCTAATAAGATTTAGGACCTTGATTAGGAGGCCGGGAGGGCCATAATTGATCTATTATGTTATTAAATGATAATATGCATGTTTAGGTGTATTAAATATGTATGTGAGCTCATTTTTGAGTAATTGGGTGATTTTCATATTTTTGGCCATTTCAGGCATATTTGGCATATATGTGAAATGTGTGTGGTGCTTTATTATTGTTTGGTTATGCTAGGGTTACTCAGCACAAGACGATCCTAGGAGGTAGGCTAGTGGGAAAGTCGCAATGAGATTTAAGCTTGACTTGGAGTAAGTCAAGGGGTATTTAAGGCATTACCGGGTTATTGGGTAATGGGAATTAATATTTGGTGATAGATTGGGAGTTAGTAAGATCAGGGGGAAATTCTGGAGGTTTTGACTATTTTGTCCCTGGGGGTTTTTTTGGGACCCCGAGTGTTAGGATTTGGTTGAGGCTACTTAAGCTTGAAGTAACCTTTTAAAAGAATAAAAGAACGTTCTGTACGTTCTCTCTCCCTCAAAGTTTCCCTTTCGTCTCCCGATCGCATTTTCGAAGATAACTTGAGTTCTAAGACTCAGATTCAAGCGAGGATCGAGGCATAGCGATCCTAGGGAAGATTAGAAGCTTTTTAGCTAGAGGATTTATTTGGAAACAACTCAATTGGAGGTAATTCAAGTTTTAAGTATTAAGTTTTTAAAAAAATTTAAGCTTGAATTGGACTTTGTGTTTTGATGAGTTTTTGTTAGATTTGAAGCTTGGGTTTTATGGGTTTTGGATCATGGGGATGTTTGGGAACTTTGATTTGATGATTTGGTAATGTTTAGGCATGATTTTGGAGGCTTTGGGATGTTGGAAATCGTGTTTGGGGATGGCTCTAGGTTGGGGGCCGTGGTCCTAGCTCGAAGAAGCAGGTGGAGCAGTTTTTCCTTGCTGGGTGCCACAGCCCTTGTTGTTGGGCGCCGCGGACCTTTCTTCTGGAGTGGCTGGGGGCCGCAGCGCAAGGTGCTAGGGCCACGACCCAAGGTGCTAGGACCACAACCCTTGAGTAGGGTTGAGCTCGTTTGGGTGTTTTGACCTCGGGAACCTGGTTTTAGGCCTCGGGATCATTCCTACTACCCAGATTGGTGGGGTTTGATTTCCTGGAGGCTAGGTTTTGGTTCTAGGAATGGTTTTAGAACTTGAACTCATTGGATCACCATTTGTGGTTGTGACTAGGATATCATTAGAGGCTTGGAATCGGGATCGTGCTTGTGGCTCGTTTATTGGTAACCCATGCTTGGACCAAAGGTAAGAAAACTGCACCCCATATGTGACATGCATGGTTATTATTGAGGCATGCTGGATGATTAAGTGTGATGCATGTTATGCACGAGAAACATGTGATTAGGGCATGCCATGAATATTGACTGTGAGATTGAATAGAGCTTGAGTCTCTGTGTTTGTGCATGGTCATAATTGCGCTAGCAACTGTTAAGTAAGCATGCTGAATGCCCTAGTTTGAATATTCGACATATGACATATGTTTGGTAGCAATGCTTACTTGTACATGGCACTGATTCATTAATCAGAATTGGCAAAGGTGTTAGTATCAACTGTGAAGCTGTGACTCATAAGTCAGGGTTGGCAGTGGTACTAGGCACTGGTCACATAGTGATGACTCATAAGTGAGGACGGCCTTAGCGTGTTCAGCGCAAGCCAATAAAGACTAGATCTAATCGATATCTGCATTGAATGACTCAAAGGGCATTAATGCCGGATCGACCTCAAGTTCGATGAATACTATAAGCACTTGTCTAGCCAAAGGCTAGTCATTTAGAGCCACGGTGACTATTTAGTCGCATGGTTGTGGGTGTTGAGCCCGTGAGACTTACCCATCAGTCTCTCATCTGTTTAAGCTAGTGACTACCCATCAGTCACTCATCTGGTTAGAGCCATTGCAGGAAAGCCCAGGTAACGATTTCGTTACATGGCTATGGGCACTGAGCCCCATAGTGACTTGTTTGACAGTCACTCATTATGGTTTAACAGAACCTCAAAGTGATATTCACTCATCTGTTCAGAGCTATAATCTCTGTATGATCATTTTGATCATCATATGCATGGCTTCGGGTGCTGAGCCGCGTAGTGACTTGCTCGTTGGTCACTCAGTATGGTTTACCAGAACCTCAAGTGTCGAAACACTCATCTGATTAGGATTGACTTGATAGTCATCCAATCAAAAGGGCAGGATTTCTTATCCTGGATACCCCAACATTGTTTGAGTTTATTTGCATGCTTGAATAAAGCTATGTTTGCTAGGCATGCCAGATATGATTTGATATCATGATATGACTGTTCATGAGCATATTGAGTTTTCTTGCTGGGCTTCGGCTCACGGGTGCTATGTGGTGCAGGTAAAGGCAAAAGAAAGCTGGACCATCCTTGAGTTGGAGAGCTTAGGTGACGATGTGTACATATGCAGCTGCTCGACCGCCACGGCTGAGGTTTGAAGGAGAGGAACTAGGGCTAAACCCTATTTTGCCGCTTAGACTGGTTGGTTGTAAATATTTTGTTGTAATAAACCTTTAAATTATATTTTTGGGATCCCAATGTATACAGTAAACGTTCTAGTGAAACGTTATATCCTAACCAAAATATTTAACCCCTAAACCGCTAATCATACTTAGTTAAACGTTTATGGCCAAATGACTCGATTAGCGAGTTTAACACTGTTTGCAATGTGCACCGTAACGGTCCCTGGAGTTTAGGGCATTACATTAGAAGTCTTGAGTTCAGCTCTCAATGAAAGCACCAAAATGTTGACCCTCGAATTGGTCAATGACACGGAGTCAAGTAAAATGATAAAAAATGAGATAAAATCAAGACTAAAAGATAAACAACACAAAAGATTTATAGTGGTTCGACCCCAATATAATGGTGATAACCTACGTCCACTTAGTGTTCTTATTGATATATAATTCCAAGAACTGTGATCAATGAACTAGGGTTCACGAGTTTCACAAGCTTTCGGATGAATACAATTATGGTGGATAAAAACACTCTATTTCTCTCTTAGAATTCGGAAGTTCCAAAAGTCCCCTCTCTTGAGCCCTTTGATTCTTATTTATAGGCTCAAGGAGTTCTACATTGGCCAATGGGCCTAAATTACATTTAATACAGGCGTATCAAAATAATAATGAAACTTACAATTAATACGTAATTATAAGATTACATATCTGAAGAAAATAAATGAAAATATACGACCAGACTGGTCGCCCATAATTATGATGTCTGATGAGCCAATTCTCTTCTAGTCGATGATTGAACACACCATACTTACTTAAACTGCCATGTGTATCCCACATGTAAGCTAATTCTGCCACGCCATCAGGTAGTCCTTTTTTGGGTAAACAATATGCATTTCACGTTATTTTCCAAGAGAGAAAAATAGAGAACTTTGTTCTCTCTGTATTGTGAGAATAACACTCTCTCATGTGTTGAGATTCAAAAGTGTGTTCTTATGTATCCTACAAAATATATAGCATAGATAGCCACCTGTCTCCTTCTCTTTGTGCGAGTCATAGTATGGAAGATGGTGGGTTAGAAGGCTTAGGCTATTCGATCTACACGCGTTCTACATCTAGAATTTTTTTTAGTAATTTTCTATTTTATTCATATTCATGTCGCATGAGAAAGATCCAATTCTAGTTATGATTCCTAGAGTGATTTGATCACGTGCTTTAATAATTGTTATTATTGCATTTAAATGTTATCATATGCTTCCGCTGTATTGTCAATCACATGATTAAAAACCAACATAAATGCCAAGTTTTGGATCTTGGCGGTTGGTTTGTGGCTCAATTCGTACTAGGGTTACATTACTTACTGATAATATAAATGGGTTATGTACCCTCTTGGGTCATCTTATCGCTGGACCATAGTGTGTTAATGTTATTGGTCTATTACAATTTTTGGCCACCACAATTTGTCCCTTACTATTCAAGTCAAGAACATTAGCTCAGAGAGTTCTTGTGTACAATGGAGTGTACATTGGGAATTTCGTTGGGAAAGTGAGTAGTCACCACCCTAATTTTACAACTCTAAACAGTAAGTACAATATAAATATCAAAAGTAATAACACAAAGGAAGATGTGAAACTAAAAAATGAAATCAAAACTTCCTGCCTTAGAGATACCGAAATCTTTGCAACAAAGCTTGCCACGATTGATAAACAAGTTTAGGCTTGTTTATGGTCTAGTTTTTAGAAAGGTTTTCATTAGTTTAGGGCTATTTTATTGCAGAATTATGCTTCTTTGTTCATGTTCTAGGTTTTTGATGCTAAGATGGTGAAAAGAGTGGAATGAAGTGAAAGTGGAAGAAAATGGAGTTATTTTGGAGAAAATTGAGTCTTTTGGGAGCAATAGGTCCAAGTACTGTTTCTGTGAATAGTGCTATAGCGCTATCATAGTGGCGCTACAACACTTGAAAGATGACTTCAAAGCTTGTGTTTCTGTAAGTAGCGCTACAACACTTCAAAACTAGCGCTACAACGCTTGAAGGCTCTGAAGATTGGCGCCCTAGTGCTACAACGCTAGTACATCAATTTTTGATGAAAATTGGCACTGTCAATAGGAATGCTGAAAGCCTAGTGCTACAGCGCTATCGACGCGGTTTTGAAATTTGAAGCCACTTTTAGAAGGACAAAATGGTCTTTTCACTTGGGAGCATTGGAAAACTATTTAAGGGACATTAATATGCGAATTTAGGAGGCAGTTTTAGTTTTATAAACCCTAGATCTAGAAAAGACTGCTGTAATTAGATTTCTTTTTCTGGTTTATGACTTTCTAGTTTTCTTCTTCATCTGAATTCTTTAGGTTATTTTCTATGAACAATTATTTGAATTTTATTGTCGTCATGTTATCTATGAACTAAATCCTCTGTCTAGGGATTAATGTAGTCGCTTGAATTTTAATTTAATTTTATTAAGATGTTCTATTGATACTTTTTCTTTATTCTAATCTATATGATGTTTGTTTAATGCTAGTAAATACTTGATCACTATTAACTTGATTTAATGGTTTTGATTCAAAATTCGAAAGATGAGAATTGAATATGCTATCATTATATAGACATAAGTTGCATATTGGATGAAAGTACCTGTATGACTTGTATAGTAATTAGGTTTCCATGCTTAATGCCTTCTATATGTTTAAGTTTATCATGGAAATGTAGAAAACCTGCATATAGGCTGAGATCTTATATCTTGAAAAAGAATAGGAATTGATTATGTTAACCTGCTATTAGAATAGGAAGAAGAGATTTAGAATTGAATAGTAAAATTAATAGAATGAAAAGTTGATGAAATTAATTCCTAGGCTTTTTAGTATTGATTTTTAATTCGTTGATTTATTGTTCTGTTTACAGTTATTTAAATTGTGTTTGTAGTTTAAAATTATTCATTTTAATTTTAATTAGTCATCTAAATTTTAATCACCAAATAGAATTTGAAAATCAATTATTGGTAAATTGTTAATAGTCTCTGTGGGACGATCTCTATTTTTATAAAATTTATTACTTGATACGACCATGTATACTTGCGTACAGATTTCACAGATCAATTTTTTGGCGCCGTTGCTAGGGACTAATAATCAATATCAATTATAATTGTTTTTTGATCTACTTTGGTCTTAATTTAACGATTTCTAAATCGAGTTGCTTTTAAATTTCTCAATTTCAGGTGACCTATTTTATGCAATGTAAGGGTTCGAAAATACTAGTACCTGTTGATCTTGAGATTGAGAAGACCTGCAAAAGAGAAAGAACATAGAAAAGGCTTGAAAGGATGGCCCAAAACATCAATAATGTTGCTAAGAACAATCTGAATCAGGGTAATGTGGGGAACGCTGCAGCTGAGGCATAACCTACCCCTAAGGGACTATGTACTCCCTACTGTTATAGGGGTACATTCTTGTAATGACCCAACTTATTCTAGACTTTGGACCATTAATAACTACTATACATAGACACTATTCTTAAGAAAACTTACATACGAAAAGTCATAACTTTATTAAAAACTGTAAAGCAAATGTTAAAATACATAAAAATTCAGTTAGGATATGGGATTCCACTGTTTTGAAAATAAAACATAACATAACTTAAATCTTAAGTAAATTGGTTACAAAATTAAGTGCAGAAATACATAGAAATCATAATTAAAAGACTTAAACAACTTCGTCCTCGAATCGTTCACGCAGTCCACCGATTCCATTCTCTCTCAATACACAATCCCAAGCCGCCAAGAATCTTCCCGCCACAATAACTATTTTCCTGCACATATAAAACAAAGGAATGAGCCTAATGCCCAGCAATGAAAATCTACTAAAAGCATGCAACAAAAACATAAACATAAACTATAATCATATAATCATTCATTATAAACATATATCATAATTCTAACCCATGTACATGGTAACTATTGGGGTTTGCTAACTAAGCAACTATAAGCCTCATACTACAATGAGGTTTGCTAGCTAAGCTACTATAAGCCCCAAAAACATAATTTGCTATTTAAGCAACAATAAGGCCCAAAACATATATCATAACATATATAAAACATACTATAGCATAATCATATAAGCATATAATACTATCCTATTTTCCATACCAAATACAGGGATGTGAGAACAAGGACGGGATTTTGGAACACTCCTAAAAAACATTAATAGAAAGGTGAGTATTCTAAAAGAAAGAGATGAAAAGGAATGAACTAAACCACCGAGAAGGTACTTACCGACAAGAAACCTCAAGTTCAAAGAACTTAGATGCCTAACCACGAATGAAAACAGTGAGTTAGGTATTGAGTAGAGAAAAACTATAAAAACTAAAGAAACAATACAAAAAGGAACTAGAAATATGAATACCTTGTATGCACTATAACCGAACTATACCTCGATATCGGAATACACACTATTATCTTTACTTCCTAAGTGTTTAATAAGCTTAGAATGATAAAGCTTATAACCCCTACCCAAGTGTTTAACACTCTAAAGTAAACCTAGCAGCTTGAAGGCTCTGAACTCAACTTGAAGAATGAAGAAATGGCTGGGTACTAGGTCCTATTTATAGAGTTCAAGAATGAAAAGATCTCCTTTTAGCTTGAATAAAAATAATGACTTTTAATTGAAAAACATTTGAATAATCGTTCAGCAGAGGCTTGAGACTCAGTCAAAAAGATTCTAAGCTTATCTAGAGGTTATGGAATAAAATGAGCTCGGTTTCAAAATTATTCATAATTCATGCCCTAGAGCCGATATATCTGTTAGGAAAAATTATTTTTCCTCAATGGAAATTGATAATAATATTACAACTCTAGACAATATATTACAAATAAATATAGATTGATTGAATAAGAATGCAACTCTATAACTGAAAATACAAATAAACTAAAGAACAAGAAGAAGAGAAGAAGAATAGAATAGTGAAAAATACAACTCAAAGCAAAATATTACAAATAAAGTAAAAGTGTTTGAAATAAAGAAAAGAAGATTACAACCCAAAACAAGAAATACAAATAAGCAAAAGAGAAGAATATGAACATGAAGAGAAATAGAATAGAAAGAAAGAACAAACTAAATAGAAACAACTCTCACTCACACTACCAAAGTGAAGAGTGTTGGGGATCACCAACTTGAATAAGGTTTGAAACCTTCGTCCAAAAGCTTATTTCCCCCTAACTCAAGCACTAAGGGATCTCTCACAGATTATAGGAAATGCTTTATGGAATTATCAAGCCTCAAGGTGTTTCTAGCCAAGTGCTCTAATGGATAGAAATGTTGTGTCTTACAAGTGAGCATTAGGCTCTTATTTATAGAGTTTTGAGACACCCTTTGAATTTCAAATTCCACCAACCTCATGGTTGTTACCAATGATTAATTGGAAGTTTTATGGAATTAAAATAGAGATTTGGGAGTTACTTGGCTGTTGGAAACGTTCAAAATTGGATAAAAACCAAAGTTGGAAAATGCTGCTAGCTACTTGGGCCGTGGCGGCTAAGTCATTTTCTAGCAACCAATTTTCCAAAACGTTCCAAATTTATTCCCACTTGATTTTGTAACTTCCATACACAACATGGAAGTTAAAATCACTTCTCTATCAGCCATTTCTCATATGGCTTTAAGAAATTCATCTCAATATTGTGTAACAACAAATCTACACAATAATGGGTGATATTTGGAAGTTACAAATTTGTAACACCAAATATGTTACATATTTGGATATATCTCATATATCTAAATATTGTAACTCTCTAGTATATGTTACAAAATGTGACACTCTTTGTCACATTTATTTAATCTAAAACATTGTATTATAATATAATATAATATTACATTATATTATAAAATAATATAACATTCCCCCACTAAATTAAATAATTATCTATTGTAACACTTATTTAATCAATCATTATGTTTTTTAAAATATAACAAATCCCCCACTTGATTAAATAAGAACTCTCTCTTATAGGAGTCATTGCATTAGTGCATAAAGCAAAGTTTTTTTCAACTTGAACTTTACTACAGTGTAATTATCACAAAATTTGTCGAAAATTTGGTTGCACTAGGCATTGAACCATTTTTTCATTTTGACAAATCGGTGATAACACACACACCTTTGCGATGTTCACTTGAGACATCTATGTCTCGCTCTGCACCGTGAATGGCCATGTGCACTTTCCATTCATGGACGTTCTTGAGAATACTCCCATTGTCATGAGAGGCGGCACCACCCCTAGGTCCATATAGGTAGAATTCTTACAGTATTTTGTTACCAAAAATACTTGTCTTCACAAGACTGAATTCTATTAAAAAACCTTTCGGTTTTAACCCTCAACTTGGTAACTCACAAGTACTCAACATCTCAGATGGGACTTGTTTTGAGTACAACTAATATTCACTTGACTGACTTGTTGTTACCTATTGAACCTAACACTAGTTGAATAACTAGTGTTAAGATAGGTTACCATCAATCGTGAATCTCTTTAGGGAGTTTAAGTCCCATCCCTCGAGATGATGTAGCCACTAGATCCCTCATTAGTGGCTTAGTGAAAGGATCTGCTAGATTTTCACTTGTTCTCACATAGGATATTGAGATGACTCCTCTTTGAATCAATTCTCTTACATATCCATGTCTTAGAATAATGTGTCTAGACTTCCCATTATACACTCCGCTGTATGCTCTAGCCAATGTAGCTTGGCTATCACAATGTATCGATATAGTGGATACATTCTATTTGATTAGGGGTATCTCTATCAACAGATCCCTTAACCATTCGGCCTCTTTGCATGTAGCAGCTAGAGCTATAAACTCTGCTTCCATAGTGGAATGAGATATACAGGTTTGTTTCTTGGAACCCCAAGAAATTGCACCCCCACCAAGTGTAAATACCCAACCAGTTGTGGACAAGTTGTCCCCAAGATTGGATATCCAGCTTGCATCTCTATATCCTTCTAAGATTGAAGAAAATTTGGAGTAATGAAGGCTTAGACCTTTGGTTTTCTTGAGATAACCTAGAACTCTTCCAATACCCTTCCAGTGATCCACACTTGGATTACTTGTAAACCTACTAAGTTTACTCACCGCAAATGCTATATCAGGTCTAGTACATTGGGCAGCGTACATTAGACTCCCTACAGCACTAGCGTACTCCAATTGAGCCACCGCTCTTCCTTCATTCTTCTCTAGTTTTACACTATGATCGAATGGAGTATTGGCATCTTTAACCTTGAGATGGTTAAATTTGTTCAATACTTTCTCAACATAGTGGGCTTGCCCTAACGCAAAACCCCCACTATATTTCTTTACTTTGTTACCAAGTATGGTGTCAACTTCTCTAAGATCTTTCATCTTGAAGGTTGATGATAGAAACCTCTTCATTTCTTCTATCCCTTTCATGCTATCACTTAGAATAAGCATGTCAACCACATATAAGCAAACAATGATCACATATCCCTTACAAGTTTTGGAATACAAACACTTGTCTCCATTGTTATGTCTAAACCCATTAGACATGATGGCTTGATCAAATTTCTCATGCCATTGCTTAGGAGCTTGTTTCAACCCATATAAGGATTTTACAAGTCTACACACTTTATGTTCATATTTTGGTAGGACAAACCCTTCAGGTTGTTCCATATAGACCTCCTCATTGAGGTCACCATTAAGGAATGCGGACATCCATTTGATGAACATACAAGTTATGTATAGAAGCTAAAGCGAACAAAATTCTTATAGAAGTTGTTCTTGCAACAGGTGCATAGGTATCGAAATAATCGATACCCTCTTTTTGCCTAAAACCTTTAGCTACTAATCTAGCTTTAAAGGTTTGGATAGTGCCATCAGTGTGGTATTTTCTCCTAAATACCTACTTACACCCGATTGGCTTAGACCCCAGTGGGAGGTCTACCAATTCTCAAATGTTGTTGGAAAGAATTGAATCCATCTCATCATTGATGGCTTCTTTACAAAATACACTATCTCTCGATTGCATTGCTTCTCTATAAGTCTTAGGGTCATACTCAACGAGAAGTACAATAAGAATTTTCCTAATGACTTCTTCTCTATTTCCTTCTACCATGTAGAATGAAATTCATTGAGAATCAATCTCATCCACTACTAGACCTTTTTCATTTTTTTTAGCCTTTGAATTCTTCTAAGTTCAAAGGGTTGCTTTACATTCTTTTGAGAATTTTCCTCTTGAGAATCAATTTTAGATGTAGAAGCATGAGAATTGTTCTCATATACCAAATTCTCCTTTAGAGATGATGGAGCTTGAGAATTGTTGTCATATAACATGTTCTCAAAGAATTCTACTTCTCTAGATTCAATCACAATATTAGACTCTAAGTTTAATAGCCTATAAGCTTTACTATTGTTGGCATAACCAACAAAAGCACACTTTATGGCTCTTGAACCTAACTTTGTTCTATTAGGCTCGTTTTTCTTGCAATATGCAAGACACCCCCACACTTTGACGTACCCTATGTTGGGTTTTCTTCCTTTCCATAACTCATATGGAGATATCTCATTTTTCTTCATCGGAATCCGATTTAGAATGTGACTAGTGGTTAATAACGCTTCACCCCATAAGTTGAAATTCAACTTAGAAAACACCAACATAGAATTTATCATCTCTAGATAAGTCCTATTTTCCCTTTCGGCAACACCATTATGTTGTGGTGTATAAGGTGCGATGCATTCATGAATTATACCATTTTCTTCACAAAATGTGTTGAATTCATTAGAGAAGTACTCTCCTCCTCTATCACTTCTTAGCACCTTAATCTTTTTATTTAGTTGATTTTCAACTTCTAATTTATACAATTTAAAAGCATCAAAAGTTTCATCTTTATGCTTTAAAAGAAACACATAGGTATATCTACTAAAATCATCTATAAAAGTAAGAAAATACCTATAACGCCCTACTTCCTTAGAGTCGTTACTAAGTGAGTTTAAAACGTGCATTTAACTCGCTAATCGAGGTTTTAGGTCAAATAGTGTAATTAAGCCATAAACAGAGGAAAAACTCTAGAAACAATTCCATTTCATTGAAAATCATTATAGTTTAACACCTAGGATCCCAAAATACAGTTTAGAAACATTTACAACATATAAATTGACCCAAGTCGACTAAACGACAAAATCTAGGTTTAATTACAAACATCTCCCAAAATCCACTGGCTGTAGCAGCCAGGCTGGCCAAACATGTACACGCCGCTCATGCCTGCTACACTCAAGGTTGGCTGGCTTTCTCCTTGCCCTTACCTGCACCACAGAGCATCTGTGAGCCGAAGCCCAGCAAGAAAACCCAAAACAGATAACATATGCAAAACATACACCAAGTATATAAACTGGCCATCAATAGGCTAAACACATACGGCCTAGCCGTCCCAGGCACTTTACCAGGCCCTGGATTCGCGGTCCACACCGTGAGGATATCCCAGGTATCCTTTTAGGGTCTCGCCCTAGAAACTCGCACTCCACGTGCTCAACGCTGCTCCTGGCCCCTTGCCGTACTCGGCCTTGCACTCAACGTGCCTAATGCCGTTCCCGGCCCCTGCCGACCCCGGCCTACACCGTTCCCGGCTCTTGCCAATCATTCACATAATTGCACTCATAGCATAATAAAAAAGTACAGAATACTAGCATATACAATCAAAGGGCTACGCCCTGCAATTCAAACATGTTGGGCTCAGCCCTGCACACAAGCTCTATGGGAATAAGGGTTTTCTTACCTGAGTCCCGAGCTCTCCGAGCACCGATGTCCCGAGCATAGTCCTCTAACTTGAGTCTCGCCGAAACCCTAGTCACAACACATTAACAATGCCCATCCATCAAGTTCTAATCCAATAAATAACTTTGAGCCATAACCCTAACCTCTGGGACCTTGAATTCTATCAATCCGGGTGATAAAATCCATCCCGAGCCTTAACCATTGAGTTCCCAAGCCTAAACACTAAGAGTCGCGGCCCTACCCACAAGCATCGCGGCTAGCCTCGAAACAGAGGCTAGCACCTCACTAACACCCACACGGGCCACGGCGTGCATCACCAAGCACCGCGGCGCGCATGAAACTTCTCGGCCTCCCATGGCCGTGTGCGCACACGGGCTGCGGCATGCCCTCCTAGGGCCGCGGCCCTCTCCTCCAAACCCAGAATTCTTCACCTTTCTCCTGCATTTTCTTCAAACCAAATCATCCTGTAATCAAGCTAACAGTTCCAGACAATCAACCCCAATATTCTAGCCCAGTTCCAACATCAAAACCCATCAAAACCTGCTCCAAAACTCAGCTAAAGTACCCAAGAACAGATCAAATTATACCCACATGCATAACCTAAAAACACAACTGAAATTCAAGCATAATCCCCATAGTTAGAGCTTACCTTTGCTGTGTTATGCTTCTGAACTGGTTCCTCAAATGCCTAGCCCTTAGCTCCTTAACTCCAACAGCCCAAAGTCCTCAATTCTTGACTAGTTCCACCAATGTTCTCCTTTGATATGCCTTAGAGAAGAGAAGGTGAGAGAGGGAGAGTAATGAGAAGCTATCCTCAGCTGTGAAGGAAAGTATATGTTGGTTTCTCTAAGTTTCTAAATGATTCTTCCTTTTTGTTTTATTCAACTTAAGTCTATGTGGTTACCTCAAGGCTCGAGGTACCCAAATGTCCCCGAGGGCAAAAATGATAAATTTCCCAAATATTCCTTCCTAGACATTCTAACCTCAAATATATCTCCAAATATTTATTTTCATAACCCGATAACCCCATATAATAACTAATACCCAAATTACCCCTCGACTCGCCCCAAGTCGGATTCTCAACCCCGTTGTGACTTTCTGGCTAACCGCTCCCCAGGACTGTCTCGGATCATGCTACGCAAACATATCACATATACATAGCATTTATCACATTTATACCCCTAATATCCAGACGGGGCCCACATGCACATTTAACTCAACTAAACATGCATCATTATCATATATACACATTAATTCATATATCAACATATTAAATCATTTATTGCCCTCCAGGCACACTAATCAAGGCCTTAAGCCCTATTAGCAAATTCAGGTCGTTACAATACCTTTTACCACCTCTAGTTAAAACACCATTTAATTCAAAAAGATCACTATGGATAATTCTAGTAAATTAGATGATCTTTCTACACTAGGAAATGGTTTCTTAATCATTTTTGCCTTAACACATGTTTCACATTTACCATAGTTTTTAATATTGCATGCAATCATTCCACATTTTACTACTCTTTTCATGGTTGAAAAACCTATATGAGATAGTCTAAGATGCCACAAATATAAAGAATCATACTCAACAATATAGGTAGAATTAACATTTTTATTGATAACATTGAAAGTTACATCATTGCTGCACAATTTAACCATACCCTCACAAGAATGCCCCTTTCCCAAAAATACATTTGATTTGGTAAGTATAAGTTTACCGGACTCAAAAACGGCTTTAATGCCAGGCTTGCCAAGAAAATCACCACTTACCAAGTTTCTACTCATTTTGGGAACATAAAGTACATTCACTAATGTAACTTTCTTGCCGAAGGTGAAAAAGACTTCAATGGTACCTTTGCCAAGTACCTTGGATTTGCCCTCATTGCCCATTTGAATCTCATGGTTTCCCTTTGACTCTTCAAAGGTCTTGAACAATGATTTGTCATAGGTGACATAAACGGTGGCACGTATATCATACCACCACCCTGTCACCTTGCCTTGGACCACATTCACCTCACTAAGGGTAGCAACTATGTTTTCCTCTTGAGTTGTGTTCACCTTAGGTCCTTGTTGGTATTTTCTATGCCTACACTCTCTAGCATAGTGACCCTTTTTCCCACACACAAAGCAAGGACCTTTCTCATCCTTAAACTGGTTTGGGTTGGTTTTTGGACCCAAAGGTTTCTCATTACCCTTTTTCCCTTTGTTTTTGGGATGTTTTGGTTGTGACACCGCATTTGCTTTGGAAGTCTCTTCATTAGACCCCTCCACAAGTTTATCTCTACATATTGATTCCTCTTCGATTCGAATATGTTTTTGGATTTCCTCCAAAGAATAATCCTCATTTTTATGAAGGATTCTTTTCCTATAGCTCTTCCAAGTTGGTGGTAATTTAGCCACTATAGCACCAACTTGAAAGGCCTCAGGAAGCTCAATCTTTAGCACTTTCAATTTGTTAACAATAATTTGCAATTCATGTATTTGAGGAAGCAATTCATGTATTTGAAATCAAAATATTGCGATATCAAAAACTTTTTGGTACCTTCCTCTTCTGCCTTGAATTTTGTTTCAAGTGCATCCCATATCTCCTTTGTCGATTTGGTCTTGGTGTAGAGGTCATAGAGCTTAGAGGCAAGGTAAATGGGACAAGTTTCAGGATTACGCACACCGCTTATATCATCTCTCAAAGCTTAGAGGATGATAGAAAAAGGATGTCAAGCATACTTAGCCAGCGTCATAGATGTGGTAAAGGAAACAACAATTAAGGTTGGAGATGTCGGCATTGTGAATGAATTCCCAGAAGTATTTCCTGACGACTTGCCAGGATTGCCCCCGACTCGGGAAATTGACGTCACAATCAAATTAGTACCAGGCACCGAGCCTATCTCCAAGTCACCATACCGAATGGCACCTACCGAACTCAAGGAGTTAAAGACATAGCTACAAGAACTCCTAACTTGGGTTTCATTAGACCAAGTCATTCACCATGGGGAGCAGCATTTCTATTTGTGAAGAAAAAGGAAGGAAGCATGTGGATGTGCATAGATTACTGCGAGAAGAATAAGGTGACGGTTAAGAATAAGTACCAGCTACCCCGGATTGACGACTTGTTTGATCAACTCCGAGGAGCGACTGTGTTCTCAAAGATTTGTCTATGGTCCGGGTATCATCAGCTTAAGGTGTGGGAATAGGATATTCCCAAGAAAGCTTTTAGAACTTGTTATGGGCATTACGAGTTCTTAGTTATGTCTTTTGGTCATACTAAATCTCCAGCCGCATTTATGGATTTAATGAATAGGGTCTTTAAGGACTACTTGGATAAATTCGTAGTAGTATTCATCGACGACATCTTAGTATACTCAAAGGATGAAGTCGAGCACGAGGAACATTTGAGGTTGATCTTATTACGACTAAATGAGCATCAACTTTATGCCAAGTTCAAGAAGTGCAAGATTTGGCTTTTGCAAGTAGCATTCCTTAGGCACATTGTATTCAAGGACGGAGTTGCAGTAGACCCATCAAAGGTAGATGATGTAAAGGATTGGCCAAGACCAAAGAACACATCAGAGGTAAGAAGCTTTCTGGGATTAGTAGGTTATTATCGAAGGTTTGTAGAGGGCTTTTCTAAGATAGCCACTCCACTAACCAACCTGACCCGGAAGAAGCAGAGGTTCAACTGGACTAATAAGTGTGAGGATAGCTTCCAGTTACTTAAGGATAAGCTGTGCTCAGCACCAGTACTCTGTGTACCAACACCCAATGACAAGTTTATAGTCTACTGTGATGCATCGAAGCAAGGATTGGGTTGTGTGCTGATGCAGAATGACAAGGTGATAGCCTACACCTCAAGGCAGCTGAAGGAGTACGAGCAACGCTATCCAACTCATGATATGGAGTTGGCAGCGGTGGTATTTGTGTTAAAAAGCTGGTGCCATTATCTTTATGGAGAACGATGTGAGATTTATACGGACCACAAAAGCTTAAAGTACTTCTTCACTCAGAAGGAGCTCAACATGAGGCAGCATAGGTGGTTAGAGCTAGTAAAGGATTATGATTGCGAAATCCTATACCATTGGGGAAAGGAAAACGTAGTTGCTGATGCGCTAAGTAGCAAGAGTTATGGAAGTATAGCAGCACTAGCCGGAATAGAAAAGTCGCTACAGCAGGAGTTGATCAGTGCCGGAATAGAAGTAGTCATTGGTAAGCTGGCTAACTTGTCAATCCAGTCAAGTCTGTTAGAAGATATACGGTTTGGGCAGGGGCATGATGACACATTAGTAGCAAAAATGGATGCAGTTAGAAAGGGGAAGGCCACAGATTTCTCAATATCAAGTCAAGGGTTATTGAGATAAAAGGATCGGGTATGCGTGCCAAATGATCAAAGGATTAAGATGACGATTTTAGAAGAAGCGCCAGAACCCCGTACTCAGTTCACCCAGGGTCAACCAAGATGATTCACGACATCAAAACAATATATTGGTGGCCAGGAATGAAGAAGGATATAGCGGAGTATGTGTCTAAATTTTTAGTATGCCAGCAAGTGAAAGCAGAACATCAGCGCCCTACAGGCTTATTGCAACCACTTAGCATTCCAGAATGGAAATGGGATGATAAGGCCATGGATTTCGTGACGGGTTTGCCACAAACAAATAAGCAGCATGATTTGGCTTGGGTAGTAATAGATAGACTAACCAAGTCATCTCATTTCCTGCCTGTTAAGACTTCATACACAACGGATCAATACGCAGACATCTATGTCCAAGAAATAGTAAGGTTACATGGAATCCCTAAGACAATAGTATCTGATAGAGGATCGGTGTTTACATCGAGATTTTGGGGAAGTTTACAGCAAGCCATGGGTACTTGATTTCAGAGGATCATGGAATAAGTACTTACCGCTGATCAAATTCTCCTACAACAATAGCTACCAGTCAACGGTCGGGATGGCACCTTATGAGTTGCTTTATGGAAGAAGGTGTTGATCGTCGTTACATTGGGGCGAGGTAGGAGAAAGGCAGCTTCTTGGTCCCAAAGCTGTTAGAAAAGCTCAGGAAGCAGTAGAGATGATTAGAAAGCGTATGCTCACTGCTCAAAGCCATCAGAAAAGTTATGCGGATGCCAAGCGGCGGGATGTGGAATTCAAAGTCGGAGATCAAGTCTTCCTACAGATATCTCCTATGAAAGGTGTGAAGCGGTTTGGGAAGAAAGGCAAGCTTAGTCCCCGTTTTATAGGTCATTTTGAGATATTGGACAAAGTGGGAGCAGTTGCATATAGATTAGCCCTACCGCCAGCTCTAGCAGATAGCCACAATGTGTTCCGCATCTCGATGCTGCGTAGATATGTATTGGACCCATCTCACGTCCTCAAGTACGATATGATAACACTCTAGAAAAACTTGAGTAATGAGGAACAATCGGTTAGCATCCTAGATAGAGGGATGAAGCAGTTATGAACCAAAAGTATTCCGATAGTCAAAGTCCTATGGAGTAATAGTTCTGAATGGGAGGCAACGTGGGAGTTGGAGGAGGACATGCAAGCTCGGTATCCGGATTTGTTTGGTAAGTAAATTTCGGGGGCAAAATTCTTTGTAATATGGGAGAATTGTAGAGTCCCAAAATGTTTACTTAGCTAGTTAGATAATAGTAGTAGTAGTAGTAATAGCTAGTAGTAGTTATAGTATGTTCATTACTATGGATTTTGGTTCAAGCCGGGACTTAGTTGAACACTCGTAGCAACACTTATAGATTTTATAAGTTTAACCTATAGTTTAAGAATATTAATTATAACATAACGTTTGATTAATATAGCTGATTATAAAGATGTTATTTATTATACTATAAGGTTTAAATAGAACTAATAAGATCATGACACCTGTTGTGTGCATGTTTATTGAGAAATTAAGCAATTTTTTATGAATAGTTTTATAAAAGAAATATTTAAAAACCCTAGAACCTGCCAGCAGCTTTAAAAACATTATATGACTCAGACAAAGTTGTTTACCCAATTCAAATTAAGCTGAAAAAGTGCAATTACGTGTATAATATTTTAGTGTAAGTCGATATATCGCAGCCATATGGGCGATATATCGCCACACGGGGAATACGAAAACACGTGAACTTCACACAAACGCATCGATGAACACTCGGGGCATAAGCCCAGGTGATATATTGCCTACAATGGGCGATATATCGGCCCTAGGGAAAAAATTTCAAACATTTTTGAAACCGAGCTCATTTTATTCCTTAACCTCTTAGCAAGCCTCTGAACGTTTTGACCGAGTCTTAAGCCTCTGCTTAATGAATATTCAAATGTTTTTCAAGTAATATTCATTATTTTTATTCAAGCTAAAAGAAGATCTTTCCAGACCTTGAACTCTATAAATAGGACCTTGTACCCAGCCATTTCTCTCATTCTTCAAGCTGTGTTCAGAGCCTTCAAGCTGCTAGGTTTGCTATAGAGTGATAAACACTTGGTTTGGGGTATAAGCTTTATCATCTTAAGCTTTATAAACAGAATAACAGAGAGATGTAAAGAGAGAGTGAAACTCTTGTATATGTTATTTGAATGGGGGAAAGACCCCTATTTATGCAGATAAATAAACCCTAAGGAAATCGGGTAACTACTCTAAATACAATAAAGAATTAATGTTGATATTTTACTTTGGGTAACCTAGTGATTCTTCATTATTATGGACATCCATATATATAATATTTATAACACTCCCCCTTGGATGTCCATGAAAACTGCCTCATTAAAAACCTTGCTAGAAAAACCCAGTAGGACAAAAACTCGACCAAGGGGAAAAAAGTGCAGTGTATATTTACTCCCCTTCATTTCGACGCTCTTGAAGATCCTTTAATCGACGCATTATGATCTTATGTACCATCTTCTCGAACGTTGATGTCGATAATGAATTTGTAAATAAGTCTGCAAGATTGTTGCTTGATCGAATTTGATGAACATCAAATCACCACTCTTTTGAAGATCATGTGTGAAGAAGAACTGGGGTGAAATGTATTTAAATCTATCTCCTTTGAGGTATTATCCTTTTAGTTGAGCAGTACATGCATCATTATTGTAACGTCCTAAAAATTTCCTAATAAGGCTTAGGGCCTTGATTAGGGGGCCAGGATGGCAATATATGGAGTTATGTGCTTATATTTAATTATAATAATGTGGATTATGTGATTAAATGACTAGTTGTGCATGTTTAAAGATATTAAATATGCATATGGGTCTGTTTCTTATTAGAAGGGCAATTCTGATTATTTGGTCGTTGCGGGCATAATTGTATATTATGTGATATATATGTGAGACCACATTATTATGTGGGTTACTCGGCGCGAGGTGATCCTAGGGAGCAAGTTAGTAGGGAAGTCACAACGGGACCCAATACCCAACTCGGGGTGAGTCGAGCGGTTTTTTGGGCATTAGACATTTAATTGGGGTATCAGGTTATGGAAATGAATAATTGGAGATATATTTGAAGTTAGTGAGTTTAGGAGGGAATATTGGGGAATTTGACCATTTTTCCCTCAGGGACGTTTTTGGTACCCCGAGCCTCGGGATTGACTTATGTCACTTAAGCTTAGGAAACTAAAGACAGAAACACAAAACACTTCTCCCAAACCGACTCTTTCTCTCTCACCTCACACTCTTCTTCTCTAGGAATCCTCTAGTTGACCATTGAAGAACGAAGGAGAAATTTTGGCTAGAAACACAAGAATTGAAGCCTAAACTTTGGGAGTTAGCTTTGTTGTAGCTTATGGAATTAATCTTCAGTTGAGGTAAGCTCTAGATTATGTTTTGGTCATTAAAATTATGTGTTGTACTTGGCTGTTTTGAAGTGTTCATGAACCTTTGAGCTTGAGAATTGGCCTAGTGTTGTGGATGAGTTTTAAGGCTGGATTTTGTTGGGTTTTGTTGCTGGGAAGATGTTAGAACTATTGTGGTAATTAAATTATGGTTTTGGGGTGAATTTGGGTTAGTTTGGATTGAAATTGGCTGCTGAAAATGGAGGAAATTCTAGGTTTGAGGGGCCAAGTTGCGACTGTGTTCTTAAGGGCTCGCAACTCAGCCTGAGCTCAGGGCCTTGGGATGGCCTCTATCTGGAGGCGCACCGCGAATCTCAAGAGAAAGTTGCGGCCTGTTTCCCTTGACAGAGGGAGGAGGCTTGCTGATAGGAGAGGCGCGTCGTGACCCTCAAGGCCAGGTCGCGACCCGCCTGGGCATTTTGGCCTTGGGAATTTTTTTTTTTAAATGGGAACTTTTTCTTCTGGGCTCAGAATAAATTCCACTACCCAGTTTAGTGGAACTCGAGGGCCCAGAGGCTAGGACTCGGTCCAGAAGCCTTTATTTTCTTGTTATTGATGGAATCCTATATTATAGTTATGACTAGGGTATCGCTAGGGGCTCGGAACCAGGATCGTGCTCGAGGGTCGTTCTTATTTACACTTACTCAGACCTGGCGTAAGAAAACTGCCCCCAATACGTGTTATATGTGATTAGGTCTTGGCCCGACTATTATCAATTATCTTGACTATGGCTTGGGCCTCGAGGAAATTTATGTTTAAGCTTTTGCTTCACATGTTGGTTGATATTTTCTTAAGTGCTTTATGACTGTTGTATGAATTCCATGGTTAGGGCATGAGGCCCCGTTAAATAGGTATGATTAGCATTGTGAGAATGAATATTCGATGGTGTTACGTGATTAACATTCATATGTGCATATTATGTTGGGATATGCCTATCCATATCTATTTCTGTATTGAGGTCTGTAATCCTTGATCAGGGCTTGACTTATTAGTCAATGGCGGCAATAGTGCGTTGAACGCTGGTCAAAAGGCTTAGGCCTAAACTAGCAACGTACTATTACGTTGGTCGACTCTAAGGTCGATGGTAAACCAAGGGGTTGGGCTAGCTCTATGGCTAGTGATTCAGAGCTAAGGGTGAGGGCCCCAGGTGACTCTATGGTCACGTAGCTAGGGCATAGGCCCTGGGGTTGGCTCTAAAGCCAACTGTTTAGGGCAGCGGCCCCAAATTGGTCCAATGACCACTTGTTTGTAACTGAATGATGACATTTGTAGGTTGATATCACTGGCCATGTTAGATGGGTATCTGGAAGTTTATATCCTTTGTTTATGCACATGTTGAGTTTTCTTGCTGAGCCTTGGCTCACGGGTGCTTTGTGGTGCATGTAAGAGGAAAGGAAAGCTTGACCATCCACGAGTTGGAGAGCTTCAGTGGCGACGTGTACATATGCGGCTACTCGACCACCACAGTCGGGAATATCTCAGAGGAACAAGGGTTGTAGCCTTGTTTTTTCTGCTTAGGCCGGCTGAATGTAACTTTTGATGTATATATATCTTTTTAAAAGTTTAGTTGTAATATAATGGGATCCCATGTCTGTATGTAACTGTTTAAATAAAAGTCAACAGTTCTTTTGACCAAAAATTTTAACCCTAACACTTGATACTAACCTTAGTTACACATTTTAAACCAAATGACTTGGTTAGCAAGTCTGACACAATTTAAAGTACACAGTGTAATGGTCCTGGATTAGGAGGACGTTACAGTTACCTTTATAGAGAATTGTTGATATTTCTTTATCGGGTGATAATCAACATGTTCCTCAAATATGTTGTTTCGTTGATCTCAATCACACATTTTCCACTTGCCTCATGAATTGCAAGTATCTCAACATGATTTAAAGTTGACTCGTTAAAAACCTTGCCAAGAAAACCCAGTGGGACTAAACCTGAACTAAGGGAAAAAGAGTGCAACACATATATATCTCCCCCTCATACATATATCCATGGTAACTTTAGTGATCAAATATCTCATATGATTTTCATTGTAATTATAAATCACCATAAATTATCTATGGTCACATATTTACTATAACTCTTCTAGAGAATATATGTAGAATGAAATATGAATATTTATCCAACATATTAAATCAATCATGTATATAAACTTGTTCATTATCATATCATATCAACAATGTTATAATATGCATCATATTTTGTGGATATTCATTATCTATGACTATATTCAATCCAAAATTTGAAATTTAAATATGATCACATGAATGAATATCTTCAATAATATCAATTTTCATTTACAATAAATATGGTACTTCGGGACCATATATTTGTTGCATTCTCGTTACATGTTCTTTAATTTCTACATCAAGTGATCATATACACTATGATTATTTATGCATACGAAGTTCTTTGGGACTTCTCTAATCATAATTTAATCTATAAACAAAGAATATATTTAATTATTCCCAATCTACAAGATAAAATAAGAAATCATTCTTCAATAGTTTATAAAATAATTAGGAGCTCTTCAAGAGCTTTTTACAACGTATTATTTACGAATTCACATTGCACAATCATATTTGTAATTTCAAATAATTATTCACCTACATATCTTTAATCCAGACAAAGATCTTTATTGTATAATGTGCGCGACTTTGAATTTATATCTCATAAGACATGTTAAATTCTTCTGGAATTTTTCCAGTAAGACATATTTTAAATTCTCATATTACTAGGAGCTCCAAATAAATAATTTGTGTTGCAACGTTTATATGACACATATCAATTCTCATAAAACATATATTCTCTAGGCTATAATCAAATCTTGATTATATTTTCTCATAACAATATGTATATGCCTTTATTTAATCATTTTCTTGTCTATGCAAATTTTGTACAATAATTCATTTGTGTACAAATATACAAAATTCTCATTAGAATTACCTTTTCTTGTACAAATATTTATTTGTACCCCTACAGGTAAATTTATGTGAGTAAATTTATACTGTCTGGATTGCGTCATATTATTTTGGCCAAAATTATATATGCATCGATAATTATCAACTCGTTTAATATCATGATCCTTGCTATCTCATTTTAGTTTATTGCATATACAAACATTTTGTATTGTCGACAATAATTCATAATATGATAATTTCCTCCCATATTGACATAACTTAAAGAGATCTCATTATTTTAAACATAATTTTCAAACATGTATATTATTTATAAGTACCTATATAACCACTTCAAGGGCTTTAATTATTATTATCAACTTTGTTATGTCTATTAACTTCTTTAAGGAGTCTCTGCAGGAGCACCATTTTTATTTAATGTTCAAATTATCAATACTTTATAACATTAAGGTATCTTCATGAGTGCCTCTTACTTACAACATCTTCAGGAGGAACCAAATGAACATTTGTTTTCATAATTTCTATTTTGTTTACTTATGCTTCAAGTGTTATTAGACTCGTTCTGACTCAATTTAAATAATATTTATTTACAGTTGGCATACATATATGTATGTTTTTATCATTCTAAACTTCTAGTTCTTATTTTATTCAAGGACCATTTTTCAAAATATCTATCGATCCAACTGCATTTCTCTCCTCCCGGTCGAGAAAATATTTTTAAAAACTAATACAACCTATAGGGATCACAATAATTCAATATTTGCTCAAACTCGTATATATATTATTGGGTCATTAAACTTCAGGTTCAATAAATCATAATTATGAACTTATTTCATTTTCAAGAATGAGTCATATATATGTATAAGTGAAAATATACAAGCTTATAATTCTTGTAAGTTCATGATCATACAATCTTATCACATCAATAAGAAATTATGCAATAAAATCCAACAATGATTCAAGAATGCAAAGAAAATATAATTAAACACTCGTTATCAAAATAATATAAAAAAAATTCTCATGCATCTTCGACAACATGAATAACTATAAAGAAAAATTATTTATATAGGCAAAATAATTTTTAGAAAAAATATAATTTCAACTTATAAACAATTATGAAATTTTTGAGAAATGAATTGACTAACATTCTAATGAGTGGCACTTTTATAAATGATATATATGAAGTAAAAAAATTTAACAATAAAACTGGATAAGTTAAAATATTTATAAACAGAACATTTGAAAACTATTTGAAATATATATATTTCTTTAAAAAAATACAAGATATTCAAATTTATTTTCACTTCCCATATGCAAAATATATATACATATTTTCTTGAGCACCATATAAAAATTAATAATAAAAATAATCTTTTGGTTATTCATCTAAATTTAGGGAAATTTATACATTTCATTGCGTATGATTGATCATTCAATTAATGAACTTCAAGTTCACTATACTTTGTATTTCACTAAAATTTTCAACATATACATAACCGCTATAAAAGTTTCATTTTTGTTTATATACTAGAAAATGAAACAATTTTAATATCCTTCAAAATGTATAATAGCATTGATTCTTCAAGAATTGGATTTCTCCATTTGATTTTTGTAATATATTATGTTCAACAACATTATATTTAACAATTTTATCTATCCAATGATGTGCTTGCTTAAAAGCACAATTATTTTTCAAATATAAACTTATCATTCATTCAAGTTAATACACAATGATAATAATCATGTTTGTTGTAGCCAAATAGATATAATCATAACACGAATGTATCACTTATTTTTCTTTCTCATTTCTTTCCAACAAGTGGTCAAATTTATAAATGAAATAAATCATTCCTTATTCTTATGACTTGATATATTATAAAATTAAATGTACAACCGGTACATATTATAAGTCATTTTTTGCCACATTCACAATTATATAGAAATTGTACAAAATGGTACATAAAATATGTTTAACTTTAGCTAGCAATATATTGTGTTAATGTTTCATCAAGAACCTTTTCAAATAATCTTTGTGACTTTATAACACTTTGAGGAATGTAATTATAAATTACATTTTGATCAATGACAAAGTTCGCTATATTACTAATAATTAGATATTCACTTCTAGGAATGTGCAATGAATAATTGACATAAGTAATGAATCATTCACTTCAAGGAATAACATTGAAAATACCATATAGGCTTATGGCAATAAATATTGCATATATAATAACATGACTAATAATATCAATACTCTTTAAAATGAAATTTACTTTCTATCATTCTCTTCAGGGAATAATATTTAAATGTACAACAAAATTAATATACATGTTAACTTCTTTATTGTACAATAAACACACACTCAAGTCAATATCAAAGGTAGTTACACCTGAATTAGTTTATTCTCATCATATTTGGTTTTCAATCTTGGTTATCATTATTTCATATTTTAATGTTTTGATGCAACTTTCTTAAAACATTTGGGACTTGAAAAAATCAGTCACCAACTGCATCAATCATAATACATTTCAATGTTTTTAGTTGTGTTCATAAATTTCATATAATTGACAAATATGTGAAATATTCACTTCAGAGAATTTTACTAAAATATCACAATTCTTTAGCAATTATGTTTCTTTTATATATCTTAATGAATAATATCACTTTTGAATAATCTTCAGGATATATGGAAGACCTTATCTCAAGGATCTATAATTTTTTTCAATATGCCATAGACATGGAACTATACAAATGCTAATGTAATCATTTGTAAATAACTATAAAATAAATACTATAGAGAAATCAATATTAAATATGTGAGATAGTAAGAACACATACATATGAATATAATCATATTTATGATAACAAGACATTAAGCCACCTAATACTATCACAATGGTAAAATAACAACTCACATATACATTTTTTATGATCAATATATATAGTATGGTAATCATATAAACATACCTTCGCAATAAAATATTTTTACCTCAATAGACTATGATGACTAGAAGCTTGATAATGAATTTTGTTATCAACACAAGATGGTGATTGAAGGTTGAATCATCTAGTTCAGATTCAACGAATGATTATGATTAGAGATTCATGATAAGAATTTGAACCTACAAATAATGATAGTTAGAGAGTCGTGCTGGATAACGTGTTATAAAACTATTAAGATTACAAAAATATAAAGTATAAATAAATAAACAGAATAACAGAGAGATGTAAAGAGAGAGTGAAACTCTTGTATATGTTATTTCAATGGGAGAATGACCCTTATTCATACAGATAAATAAACCCTAAGGAAATCGAGTAACTACTCTAAATACAATAAAGAATTAATGTTGATATTTTACTTTGGGTAACCTAGTGATTCTTCATTATTATGGACATCCATAAATATATATAATAATTATAACAGAAATAAATTTCAATTCTTCACCCAATGAGAGAAAGCCCTGAATCTAATCAAAACCTCAAATAAAATTATATTAAGTTTTAGAACATTCTAACACAAATAACGAGTTAAATCCCCAAATCACATTAAGAAAAACAAATTTAATTTTTACCCAAATCATAAAGACCTAAATAATCATCATAATGTAGATAGAAATACAAGCCAAAGTTACGAGGCACCTCATATAGAAATTTGGGCAGACCATCGACAATGGAAGGAGTCGTGCTTCATGCCCATAGTAGGAGGTGCAAGGAGACATAATCAAATTAAAATGCAGATCTGGGATTTGAGGGAGTTCTACGAATTGGGGGATTTTGGTAGCTAGCTATCCGGTGGGACAAATTAAGGAAGAAATAAGAATTTTTTGTATTGGAGTTGTTATCAAGGTATATAGACAGCGAGTGGAAGAGAACAGTTGTGATAGGCCCCTGATAACTATACAAAATATTTTATCACATTTTTTATGCTAATTGTTCCTTAGTCTTTGAGTTTTTAAGTAATTTGTTAAGGCTTTAAGTAATTTTGAATTTATTAGTCTTATTTTTATTTTTTAGATTTTTATATGTTTTTATAGATATTTTATTGTAATATGTTGTAGTTTAATTATTTTAAATTAATGTTGTTAGATTAAAAGTTAAAAATGTGATTTTATTGAGCTTAAATGTCAAAGTAAATTAAGTTTTAATTAGTATTTTCATGGAACTTATGTTGTATAGTTTATTATTGAAAATATTTAGTTTTAATTTAGTTTATGTTTATTTTCTAGGAATTATGGTGCATTTTTGGGTTGAAAATTCAGAAAAAAGAAAAGAAAATAATCTGGGAAAAAAAGGAAAAAAAATGGCATTACTGAAATGCCTAAAGGAAAAGCCTCAAAGGCCCAAACTTCCACCCCAGGCCTGCGCCTCTCAGCAGCTTAAGCCACCTAGCGACCCAAGCCTCCTAGGCCCACCTGCCATTCCTTCAGCCTACTTTAGCCCAGAAGCCCACCAGCGCCTCACGCCCCGTGCCTGCTCCCTGCCTTTCTGCTCCACGGGCCACCTGCTCCATCCAAGCTCACCGGTGTCCGAGGCCCGCCTGGGCCTTTCCCTTCCCAGCTAGGCCCACGGCCCAACCACCTGAACCAAACCAGCTGCCTGCACCTTTTCCTCTTGAGCCCACAATTGTCTCCTTGTCCCCTTATCCTATAATGTCCAAAAATGTCATTTTTTTATTCATCTTTTCTACATATTTTACCACAAAATCCATCATTACACCCTAAAATTTACATCTACTTGCAATATTATTATTCATTTAAAATTTAATTTATTTAAATTGATTATTTTAATACTTACATTTGGCTATAAATAGGTAGTTTCAAGACTATTTTTTGGGTGCTTAATTTTTGAGTTACTATCATCTTTTTTACACTTTCTCTCTACATTTTCTCTCTTCCTTTTGGAAAACCATTTTGTGCCAAGTATGTATTTCTTTTGTAATATTTTTTGGATTCTAGTTATGTGCTTCTAATCCTTTTCATAAGATTATTAAGATCATGATAAAACAACTTGTAACTAGATAGTATTTATTGTTGTATGTTGATTTCCCTTGTAATGCAACAAAGTTTATGAATTTTTCTTCTTCATATATGTCTTTCATCTTTAATATTTTGTATTTTGGATTGTTAGGTAATGTTGACCCTGATTTTGGGCAACTGACACAGAGTCAAAATACGCTTGACGTGGATGAATGCGTTGAAAAGAACGTAATGACGAAAAGAATAAGAACACGATATTTTATAGTGGTTCGGCCCCAGGATCTGGTAATAACCTACGTCCACTTAGATTGTTATTGATGTGAGATTCAAATGAGTGATCAACGAACTAGGGTTCAATTAGTTTCACTAACCTTTGCAGAACAATACAATATGAGTGATATGATAACTCTGATCTCAAGCGATTTTGAAGTCAGAAAAGAAAAAGAAGGATCCTCTTCCCTGAGCCGTCTCCTTCTATTTATAAGCTCAGGGAAGATTTACATTGATTTGTCACAGATATTATTTCCTAAATAATCGGATACTCAGGAAATCATGGGAGAGAATTTCGGATTCCATCATAACTGCCTAAGATTTCCTCCGCGTGTTACGTGCCTACGACCAGACTGGTCGTATGAAGAGACCGATCGCATAATGCCGAATATCTTCCTGGTCGATAGTCGAACACAGGTTTTGCCAGGTGTCAGCCACGTGCAATTATTTTCTGCCATGTCATTCACTTCTGATTTTTGGGATAACATTTTCCCCCCAAGTTTGTTTAGTGCGACCAATAATAAAGAAACTTAAGGGAACAACCGTTCGTCTTCCCACGTCTGTCAGAGTCCCCGTGCATTTTCGAAAACCGTGTCATAATTATGTCTAATCAAGCCTTTTCGGTTTCCAAAAAGGCAATCTGACAGCTTGTCCACTTCCCCACTTTTCGAAAGTGGGAAGTGATGATTACCGACTTTTGGTTGTCCCTTCGATCTCTATAAGTAGGCCTTTCTTCTCTTTCAAGAAATTTTTACCCATCAACTTTGCTAAAATCTTCAAGAACTCGCGCCAGTGTTCAGAGCTTCGAAAACCAGTCCGACGTCGCGCCGCAGGTCTTCCGCCTCAAGTTTTCACTTTCTTCCGAATCTCCTCCTCCTCTCAGGTAAGGATTCCATCCTTTAAGCTCTGTATTACGCCATGCATGCTATTTTTGTGCTCTGATATGTCTGTGTTCTTGAATAGGGTTTTTGGTATAAACTGCCTAATATTCTGTAGAAGTGCGTCTTTATACCTTGTATGGGTTAGATCAGTACTTTGATAGATATAGTTTCTGATTTGGGACGTTAGGTTGTCGAAAGATTCAACCTTTAAGCTAGACGAAAAAAACTGAAATTTTTTCCCGCCCTTTAGGAGTTGAAAAAAGTTCTTTTCAGAAAACGTTCTTCTTTCCCCTTTTTTTTTATTTACCCACGTTGAAGTTAGCGTAGGATTAGGATGCTGCTGGCTATTTAGGCACGAGCAACGTTATCCCAGATTCCCCACACTACTTCGCGGATTGTGTCTTATCTCCTCCATTGTCTGTTTGCAATTCATATGCAAGACCCTTGGGGGGAGAAAGACCTATCGAAGACGAACTCTTAGCCCAACTGCTCGAAGGCGAAGAGAATCCATCCACGTTGATTCCAGAAATTCCATTTTCACGTTCTAACCCAAATCCTCCATCAACTCCTACCCAGAAAATGGCCAGAACAAAAACCAAGGCCAGAAAAAGACGCAACCCTTCTCCAAGTCAGCCTCCTGCTGATGCCCCCTTGACCAGTGGTCGAGGAGAGTTCCCTCCTGAGACCGAAGTTCAGGCATGTGCCCGTCCTCGTCATGCCAACCAGCCGGCTGTCGAGTGGTACGTGGTATCTCCGAGCACGGTGACCATTCGCATGGTCTCCAACTATTTAAATAAGTACAATCTGACGGGGATAACACTAGTCAGACCTTCCATCGACCAGCGAGCCAACCTGCCAGGGGGGGTTTATAGCGCCTGGTCGAGATATCACATTGAGGTGGGTGCCACCTTGCCTCTGCATTCATTTTTCCAAGGGGTGGTTAATTACTTTGGGGTGGCCCCTTTTCAAATTACTCCGAACGGATATAGGATGCTGACCGCGCTCTATATCCTTTACAAACTCAAGAAATGGTCAGCCCCCTCCCCTCATGAGGTCAATTATCTATTTGACCTCAAGTCCAACCCCAACCAAGACGGTACGGGGCTCTTCCATTGTTGCCATCAGGAGACCAGACGCACCTTCCTGTCCGAGACCACCCATATCTCCAATGTGGGGAAGTATCATCTGGAGTACTTTCTCATGCCTGACATTGCTGCGGACAACCTGGCATTCACCCGAGGAGGTAAGGGGAATAACGAGCCTTAAACCAGTAATTCTTGCCCTTAAAATTTTTCTTGTCATAATACTACTGTTCCACTGTACTCCAGGTCCATGGTTGCACCCAACCCCTACTCCAGGAATGGATTCGAGGGCAGCACTCTTAGCCAGCATGTCCAATGCATCTAAGAGTGTGAAAAACTTGATCACTGAGGCTAACCTTAGGTTGGCTGGCATTAAGGGCTCCCCTCCTGCGTCCATTGAACCTGCGGCGGGTAGTGTCCATGCTGGCGTGGGACGTGAGCAGGGTCCCAAGCAGCAACCTCAGGCACCTCCTCCTAGGAGGAGGCCAACTGGGGTTACAATCAGGGAGCTTGCTGTTCCCCAGCGAGCAGCAGAACCGTCGGTCCCTGAGGGCAAGGGGAAACAAAAGGCTACTGAGCCTGCCGAACAATCTAACGACTCGTCGGATGTATATGGTACACCATTCTCGTTTTTAAATAACTTGCCAATTCCCATCCACCTATTTGATGGGGACAGCAACTTTAGGAACGCTCCTTCTTTAAATCCAGATTTCTTCCAGGAACTAGGTAGTTCAGTAGATAATGTTACGACCAGTAGGTGTAGCTCGGGTACCTTACTTTTGCAACTCTTATACTCTAACCTATGTTTCTCTGTGACCTTTTAATCTCATCGTTTGAAATGTCATTCTTTGTGCAGGCATGGACTCTGGGGACTTCTTTGCACACTACCAAGCTGCTACCGAAGCTTCTGTCCCGAAGAAGGACAGCAAAAGAGCTCGTGGGGAAAGTAGCAAGACCCCTTCGAAGAAGGCCCGAACAGAAGATGCTCCCACCGACACCCCCTCCAAAGAGGACTTAACACATTCGCCTGTCCCCGAGCAACAAACTACCACGCCTGCCAATCCTCGGTCTTCCTCAAAGGCTGTAGACAAAGAGACCACGGACCACTTGTCCGAAGGCTCCCTGCCCAGCCACATAGTTGGCATGGCCAGGGAGAGATTATATCGGCTCTCCAAGCATAAGCGCTCCCAGGTCGCCATCAATGACACTGCCACAATGGATATCAACGAAATCATTAACAGAGGGTTGAATGAGATAGCCAATGTAAGTCGTCTTTTGCTGCTTTGTCATTTATGTTAAACTTCCTTTCTTAACTCATTTTTTCTTCAGGGGTTTTTATCCTTGACTGCTAGCTGGCGCCGAACTGGGGCAATGGTCTCTCGAGAGAGGAATTTTGACTCCAGGCTTGCCCAGGCTACGCAAGCGCTTGAGGATGAGAAGACCAAGCTGCTCGAGGAGAACAAGGAGCTGTGTAAGCTGAACGAGCAGTTATGCGAGGACCAAGCCAACCTCACCCAAGAGCTTCAGGAAAGTCAAGCGGCCCAGAATAAAGCCATCAACGAGCGGCACAAATGGAAGGAGAACTGCAAACTCAACACCCAAGAGTGTAAACAGCTCACACTCGATCTGACCGCCAGCAGGGATGAGGTAAAGAAGCTTGAGGAACGGGTGCGCGAGCTCGACGAGGATAGCGTTAAAACTCTGAAGAAGTATAAGGAAGCCACCTTCCTCTGCTTCTATGACTTCTGGAAACACAATCGGGAGGCAGACATTAGCTATCTCTCCGAGCAGTTGCAAAAGACGCTGATGGCGCAGTGTGTTGCTCGGCTGGAGGCAGAAGAGAAAGCCAAGGCCCAAACTCCTGCTGCTGCTGCTGTGGCTAAACCTCCGGTTGATCAAAACGCTCCTAATCCAGAAGATCCTCCTGCCCCCAGCAAAATTAATATTTATTTTTTTAGCTTTATGGCCCACGGGTCTTTTTGTAAAGACAATTTTTTTTCTTTTATTGCTGCAAGGGCAGCTCTTTTGCTTATGCTAGAACAATTACATCCGAGCAGTGCTGCTTGCAGTGTAAAGGTTTTTCCTTTTAATTTTATATTTACATCCGAGCACTAATGCTCGCGGTGTAAACGATTGCCTTAATGATATTATAATATTTCTATTATAATACCTGTTCGCATGACCAAACTTAGCATAGTACTTTGGTTTGCCTTTTTCAAAATATTTTTGAAAAATGCACTAAGTACCGAAGCATGCTTTCACTTATTTTGTTCATGTGTTTACGTACCTCATGGTGGTATGCTTTGCTATCGATGTACCTTATATGCCCCCCAAGTGATCAAGGAGCTTTAGGTCCTTGGTCACTTGCCTTGACCATGACCTGAGCGAACATTACTGCTTGGTGCAAAATTTAACACTTGTAATACAGCAAAACAACACACGTAATGAACAAATACTTGTAAAAATAAATTTACAAAAGTTGGCAAAAATGACTGGCTGCGCACAGTCCCTTATAATCTCATATTAAAAATGGACTAATCATGTCTTTACGAGTGATCTTAAAAAAGATCTTACATTTATAAGCGATTAGCCATACAACGTGGCTAACCCTTTTTGCTATACTTGTAAAAAGTAAAATTTAATACAAGCCAGTCCTTTAAAAAGGACTGTTCATTGATAATACTTGCGTAGGTGTTCTCCATTCCAATAGCGTGGAACGAGATCTCCGTTTAGGCATGCAAGTTTGTAGGTGCCCGGGTGAAGGACTTCTTCAATCTGGTAAGGTCCTTCCCAGTTTGGCCCGAGTACTCCAGCAGTGGGGTCACAGGTATTCAAGAAAACTCGTCGTAGCACTAGCTCTCCAACGTTGAATTTTCTTTCTTTTACTTTCGAATTAAAGTACCGGGCGACCTTTTGCTGGTATGCAGCTACTCGGAGTTGGGCTCTTTCTCGTATTTCATCAATTGAGTCTAGGGACTCCATCATCAGTTGGCTGTTCTGGTCCTGGTCATATGTTACGCGTCGATGTGATGGGGGATCTAACTCGACAGGTAACATAACCTCTGTTGAGGCTCAAAATTCCACGCCCTCGAAAGATCAAAGGCGCGCGCTAAGGTCCCATAAGCACCTAATTACGTGATGGAGCCGCGATGCCCTCGGGCCCCCATTGTCTTGCACCAACCACATACCTAGCGAAGCCACGCCTTAGATGCACCTGATGGCCTCACTGGTGGAGTGCCTCGCTGGGCGTAGTGGCCTCGCTAGTGCAGCGCCTCGCTGGGCGTGGTGGCCTCACTAGTGGATCGCCTCGCTGCACATGGTGGCCACGCTGGTGGAGCGCCTCGCTGGGCGTAGTGGCCTCGCTGGTGGAGCGCCTCGCTGGGCGTGGTGGCCTCGCTGGTGGAGCTCCTCGCTGCACATGGTGGTCACGCTAGTGGAGCGCCTCGCTGGGTGTGGTGGCCTCGCTGGTGGAGCGCCTCGCTGCGCGTGGTGGCCTCGCTGGTGGAGCGCCTCGCTGCACATGGTGGCCACGCTGGTGGAACGCCTCGCGACACTTGATGGCCTCGCTGGTGGAGCGCCTCGTTGCGCATGGTGGCCTCGCTAGTGTAACAACCCGCAGCACCTGATGGTCATGCTAGTGAGGGACCTCGCGAAATGGTGCCCCAACCATGCCTCGGCCACGCGCATGAGGCCCAGCACCAGGTGGCCTCGCGAGATGGCGTTACGCACACGCCTATTCTTCGCCCCAAACATCTCAAGTGGACGTCTCCTCTGAGGGTCAACCATGACTTCGACATTTAGAGGGAAAGGCCTAAGAATAATTCAAAAGGATCATGTTGGTACAATCTTGTACAAGGTACGACCGTTAAGACCCCGTACGCGTGATCCTGACACTCATGATAGACGAATAGTTGGAGCATTAGGAAAGAGGACAGAGTCGACACCACTATCTCCTGCGCCACTATGCCTGCCACCACTCATCAAACATGGGTACAAACAAGTAGTGGAGACATCCTCCTGACACCTGCTCCTGTACTGGATGTATGACCACAACCTCTGAAGCCACTCCCCTGACATAGTACTTATGTACCCTATGGTCTCCTGGACCACTATGTACCTAAGGCCATTAGAGCCTACTATAAAATGGACTCTTAGACCACCTGAAAGGGGGTGGGAAATTTTACTATAGCAGAGGCTTGAGTGTGAATGAAAGACTAAATTCTCCATTACTGTTCTATCATGGTTCTTGAGTTATTGTTCAAGTTTTTACAGTTTTTCGATTAGTGATCTTGATTTGATAATTTTTCCAACTCAACTTAGTTGACGAGTTCTCACCGTCAACAGTTTGGCGCCGTCTGTGAGAACGTTAGTTTCAAGCTACTGTTCCACCATTGTTTATGGGAAGAAGAAGATGCCAAGACGCTCGAAGCGACTGAGGGAGCCACGGGAGGTAGAGGTTCACCTGAACGGAGTCCAGCTGAAGGCCTCCATGAAGGACGCTCCTCCACCCATAGATGTGGAGCCCCCGAAAGACCCTGAGGTTCACGGAGGTGATAGGGTGGCCTCATCACCAGCCGCTCCACCTGGAGGAAGTCCTCCAAGAGCACCACCGGTAAACGCTGACGAGTTCCCTCCTCCAAAACCGCCGCAGGCACCGAACTCCGGCCGGCAAGACCCGGGCCCTTCTGCCCGTAGGCATGATAAGCACCCCCGGGTCCACTCCGTGAGCTCGAGTTCGAAATCCCGGTTTTACGAAGAGGAAATACGTGAGCTCCACCGTAAGAACCAAAGGTTGGAAACCACCTTGGAAAACATGCAAGAGGTCCTGAACGACCTGCTGCAGGGTAAGTCAAGCGTGACGTTGCCTAAGAGGAAGGAGAAGGGCAAGGATGGGGTGGAGACCACTGTGCCGGCAGATGATGAGAGAACCCGACATTCAACCAGAAACACCCCCCAAGCAAAGCAACGTGATCACCCTGAACCGCCTAAGCAGGCCCAGAAGCCAGTGCCGAGGACCAATGATGCCCCTCGCAATGAGGACGAGGTCACCTCTAAAAGAGCACCCTCAGACTTGCGGGAGGAGCTCAATAAGAAGAGGGCGGGCAAAGGGACCACGCCCCCTGTGGCGCCTCGAGGAGGCAAGGGAAAGGCGGATCTTAGCCCGTCCGCTTTGAGGGACACTCTTAGCAAGAGGAGGCAGGACCTAGACACGGAGATGAGGAGCCTGCGGAGCAAAATTGTCACCGCATCAGGCGGTCAGGCCTTTGAAGAGGACTTCGACCATGAATCGCCCTTTGTGAGAGAAATTCAGGCGATCCGGCTCCCTACCAACTTTAAGGAGCCCAATATGACCCCCTACGAAGGGAACACGGATCCAAAATACCACCTGGATGCGTTTAATGATCTGATGAAACTGAGGGGGATTGGAAGTGGTGCCAGGTGCCATTGCTTCGCTGTTACTCTGAAAGGACCCGCCTACAAATGGTTTAAAAGACTAAGGCCGGGGTCCATCAGGTCCTGGCAACAATTTTCTGACGAATTCCTCCAACAGCACCATGCCGTGCGGGACTATACGATGCCAGGTACCAGCCTGGCCAATGTGAAGCAAGGGGAGAATGAGAGCCTAAAGAGCTACATTCACTGGTTCAATATGGAGGCCGCAAAAGTGGGGAGCCTAACGCGCCGAGAGTTAAAAATGGCCATTACCGCTGGAGTGCTCCCTGGAAGCAAGTTGTGGGACAACATGTTAAAGAGGGAAGTCACCGACTTAGATGACTTCTATGAGAGAGCGCAGAAGTACATCCGTGTGGAGGATGGCCATGCAAACCTAAAGGCGGGGAAGGAGGAGCCCCACGCGAAGCCCCCAACTAACGACGGGTCGAATGTAGCAAAGAAGAAAAGGGCATACGATGGATCAAGAGATGACCACCAGAGGAAAACCAAACATGGGAATGATCACAGGCAAGCGGCTTACACTTACTACACAGACCTCACAGATACCAGGGAGCACATTTACCTCACCAATGAAGATCGAGTTCCTTTCAAAAGGCCCCCACCGATGAGAAAGGACCGGTCCAAAAGGGACCCTAGTAGATACTGTCAGTACCACAAGGATACCGGTCATACCACGACAGAGTGTATCCATTTGAAGGAGGAAATTGAGGAACTCATCCGCAGGGGACATTTGGGCAGGTATGTACGCAAGGATAACCAGAGGCCAGAAGAAGGAGTGTCCCCGCCGCGGGCACGTGAGGTGGCCCCGGAAGTGCAAGGAGAGGTCAGGACCATCTTTGGAGGACCAGGATTAGGAGGCGATTCTAGGAAAGGGCGAGACAGGTATGCCAAGGAGGCTCGACGAAGTCCACCACATTGCGTTTTAAGTTTGGAACAACGCCCCCCGAAGAGCTTCAAGGGCGAGAATGACTCAATAACTTTCACTGAAGAAGATGCGCAGGGGGTGCACTTTCCTCATAACGACCCCCTGGTGCTAACCGCCCAGCTAGCTAATATGAGGGTACATCGGGTCATGGTGGATAACGGGAGCTCCGTAAACATCTTGTATCGACAGGCACTGGAAAAGATGGGATTGAGCCTCCGTCACCTAAAGCCTTGCACTACAACTTTGTATGGGTTTATGGGAGACTCGATGCAACCCCTGGGGACAATCGAATTGGCCCTCACCATGGGGGAGCAACCCAGGAAAACCACCGTAATGACTAACTTCGTCGTGGTAGATTGCACCTCAGCCTTCAATGCGGTATTAGGGAGACCCTCTCTGAGAGAATTGAAGGCGATAACTTCTGTGTATCACCTAACCATGAAATTCCCTACCCCTGGGGGAGTAGCATGTGTGAAAGGGGAGCAGAAGGAAGCGAGGGAATGCTATAACATGTCCCTCTGCGCAGCCACCAAACCATCCATGTCGATGACGATGGCTGTGCATGAAGGAGTGACCCACACAAGTTAGATCCGCACAAGATTGGACCCACAGGTTACGAAGCCTCTCGAGAAGTGCTACCAGCAAGACTTCGGCTCATAATGCCAAAAGAACCTATGTTTAGCTTGTTCTTCGTTATTTTAGCTTTAGTAAGAATCAAAGAGACTACCCTAGGTAGCCCCCTAGTCAGATGTAACTCCCCCTTTTTATTTACAAAGTTAGATGTAAACCGCATGCTATGAATGAAACCGTTTGCTACTTCCCGTGTTTACTTTCTTCGCTGCACAAACATTAGCCAAAGTGCCTGCCGAAATAAATTTCACCAAGCACTTGGGGGGCAGGACGGGGGGCAAGAACATACAGCCAGCAAAAGGACTCCTAAAAAGGGACCCTCTAATGAAGGATCCTAAAAAGGACCCCTTGCCCTCCTAACTCCTAAAAAGGGACCCTCTAACGGAGGATCCTAAAAAGGACCCCTTGCCTTCCTAACTCCTAAGGGAGACCCTCTACCAAGAGGATCCTAAAAAAGGACCCTCCATCAGGAGGACCCCAAAAAGGACCCTTCAACAGGGATCCCAGGGGGACCCCCTATATCAGGGCCTTAAGCGAAGTCTTTACAAGGCATCTCCTGAGATCACAAGGATTAGCTACCCGTGTGAATATCAAGGATGCCTTAGGGACTCACAAAAAAAATATATGGTATCGATGATAATAAGTCTAGAGCGGCCACCAAGCCGTCTAGCCATTATATGGTGACGACAATAATAAGTCAAGAGCGGCCGCCTAGCCAAAAAGGATCCCAAAAGAGACCCTTGTAAAAATAGTACTATGCATAATGACGAGAAGGACGCTTCTCGCAACAAATAATAAGCGCGCACAAAAATATATAAAAGGATAGCTAAGACCCAAGGGGTCAAAATATCCTTATAAAAGTAATCAAGAGGCACCAAAAGAGGTCTCAGTGAACCCTCTCGCATGGGCTCCAAAGGACCTCCAGCCTGGTAAATAAAAGAGGGGAACCAACCAAACCCCATCATACAGGCTTAAAAGGGCCTCAAATGCAATAGAACAAGAAGTAAACAACAACATATGTATTTATACATTAGAAAAAAAAAAGAGTTCTTGAGATAGTACAAGAGTTACCAAAAGAAAAGTAGCAGTGATAATGGTATTACAAAGTAAAAAAAAAAAGGACAAGACTACTTCAAGGCCTCCTAAAGTGGGCACTCCAGAAGGCCGCTCGGGCAACGGCCTGTTCACCAAAAGAGGAGAAGTCAAAGTTAGGGTCCTGCCTCCACACATTATAAAGAGCACGATCTATAGACCTGCGCTCGGTGATGACCCTCTCTGCCTCCAAGGAAGCGTTCTTCTCCTATGCTGACTGTAGTTCGGCCCTAAGGGCCTCGGCTTCGATCTCCAATTGGGAAACCCTCTCCTGCGACGCAGCCGCAGTAGTCTTGACCGCCCGGAGCTCGCGCTCCAAGCGTCTAGCCTTGCCCTTTAGCTCCTTGATCTTGGCCTTCGCTTTCTCCCTCTTTGAGAGCAAGTTAGCAGACTTAGTCTGGGCCTTTGACAACTTGACCTTGGTTTCGTTAAGCTCATTTTCAAGCTCCTAGACCCGAGCTGTAAGACAGTCCCTCTCAGCAGTAGATGCGGAGAGGTTGCTGGACGTGTCGGAATACCGAAGAGACACAGTGTAGATCTGCACAAAAAAGTCAATGGCGTCAACAATAAGTAACAAAAAGAAAAACACATGTACATCTATACATAATACCAATCGACGCAAGGTGCAAGAACTCACCCAGGCCGCAGCGCGCCTTAGGGTGTCCCCAAGGTCTGGTTGAGTCACATTCCCTAGACCCCTCCAGTCGGAGATAGGGAGGCCCGAGGCAATTTGAATGTAACGCTGCGCATAAGATGAGGCCATCCTAGTCACCCAAGGCTCCGCCTCCATACTGGGAGCATCTTGTTGGATAGGGACGGATGACCCGCTCGCCGAAGCAGGAGGGGGTGCAGGGAAGGAGAAAAACTGAGACCCTGGTAGATTAGAGGGGGGCTCCGCGAGGTCGACAAAATCAGCTCCCGTTAAGCCAATATCATGAGGGACCTGAGGGAAGGCGTCACAGCCATCAAGGCCAAGGGGAGCGTAACATCCCGCTGCGGCCTGCGGGTCAAGAGATCGAAAGGCCATGTCCTGGTCATAGGAGCCATAGGGGGGCATCCCCCGGGGGACAGGGGGCGCTGATGAGATCCCCCACATTCAAGGGGGGCATCCCCTGGCTCCCCCTCGGCCTCACCATCATGTGGGAACGGCCCAGCCAGCGCAGCCGTAGTCTTCTTAGACCCAGTAACTGACCACAGGAGCTTGGGGTCAGAGACCGGGGACAGCTAGTGGCGGTTGAGGTTCGCCACAGTAAATAGGAACGCCGCCTTCTTCAGGGAGGGGTCTGCATCAATGAGGTTGTTTATAGCCACCACCTCTGGCCCAATGACCGAAGGATTAGCAAATTTCCCTACATGATCCACGCCAATGTCAGTACAAGCAAGAGTACGAAACAGTAAGTTCTAATAAGAAGAAAAAAAAAAAAAAACCAGGGTACTTACTAGGGCCGGCGCGAAAGTCTTCACGAACAGAGAGAAGGCCCTCTACCCAGAAAAAGTCTTGTTTCCAAGGCCCTATGTTGGACACTGAGCCCTCTATCAAGGGGAGCTCGTTTTTGGCCTTCTGCAGGTAGTAGAAGCCCTTGGACTTGTGCACTGCCATGAGGTTGTACAGGGAATGCACCTCTTGCGTCGTCGGGGCGCGTTTGACCTTTTCCTTGAACCAAATGAAAAGGAAACTCAGAGTCAACCAACTGTGGGGTGACAATTGGAGAGGGGCCAAATCGAAGTAGTTGAGAACCGCCACGAAAAACGGGTGCAAAGGAATGGTACCACCCACCTTCAAAATTTGCTCACTCAAAGCCACATGACCCCTCCTAGGGCGGTCGGCCCGGCATGCCTCCTGAGGAGCATATAGGGCGTATTCTGGAGCAATACGGTAGTGCTTCACGATCTCCTTCAATTTGTTCGGAGACACATGTGACACCAGACTGGACGCCAGTATAGGGGCATCGTCCTCTTCCTAGACGGACACCTGTCTGCGTGCTTTGGGCATATCTGCAAAATCAAAAGAAAGATATGAGGAAGAGGCAGAACACTTAACCCTCCATTTTTTCTTCCTAGCAAGAGTTTTCCATCGAGGGAGCAATGGCGGAAGCACTAAGCTAGGATAAACTGAGACTAGGGGCTGGGGAGAGGAGCTAGCAGCCCCATGACCGTCATCAGGCGAGAAAGGAGTGGGAGGTTCTGGCGGAAGGTGTCCCTCCATAAATTCTAGCTCCCACTGCAACTCAAAAAGGGTCGTCCTAAGACGCGCTATATGGTCACTAAGGTCTGGGGGTGAAGGTCTTCCATCTCCTCTCGACACCGAGTCAATTTCGCTCTCCACAACCCAAATTTTACGCCTAAGTTCAGCCATGCACTCAAGGTGGCAGATGCGGGCTTGCCTTAAGGAGTCATAGTCCTGGTGAGGGTTTCCCTCAGGGGACTCTGAGTCTGAGGACAGGTCAATAAACTCAGCCCTTGGGGGTATGTCGGACGGGCCGTCACTGGCCATGAAACCACGTCCCAACAGCAAAAAGGGGCTCACGTATAAACAAGGGGAAGGCTACAAAACACAAAGGAATAGGCTTAATACCTCTAGATGCAAACGCCCTAAATGGCCTACTACAGGGTATAAAAAAAAAAAACAAAGAGGAGGGGCTCGCATATGGTCAAACTCACTACAAGCTTAGACTAAGGTACCCCATCCCAAGTACTGCTAGTCTGGACCCGATAAAAAATATATATATATATATAAAAGGGAGAAGGAAAGAAAATATACCTCAAGCGATTAAGAGAGCGAAGTTGGGGTCGAAAGGAGGTCGGGGAGCGAAAAGCGCCAAAGAGTCGAAAATGCGCGTCTGCAAAAATGGGCAAAAAGGATGTGTTAGTCACTAGATAGACACACCATAAAACTAGCTCCTATGCAAAAAAAAAAAAAAAAAAAAAAAAAGAGAAAAAAGTATTATTATAAAGTAAATAGATGATGATGAAAATGAAGTAAAGAATTAAAATACAAGGAACTATGGAAAAAATGGGGTTGTGGAGGATTGAACCACTTACCTCTTGAAAAAGGAGGGGTTCTCCAAACCACTAAGCCAAGGAAGTAAGGTGAAAATATTAGGCCATGCATGAAGGCCTATTTATAAGAATCAAAGTGAATAGTCTACAAGAGCACCTAAAGGTCCTCTCCTAGACTGGGGGGAAAGTGTTGAGGCTCAAAATTCCACGCCCTCGAAAGATCAAAGGTGCGCGCTAAGGTCCCATAAGCACCTAATTACGTGATGGAGCTGCAATGCCCTCGAGCCCCCATTGTCTCGCACCAACCACGTACCTAGCGAAGCCATGCCTTAGATGCACCTGATGGCCTCGCTGGTGGAGTGCCTCGCTGGGCGTAGTGGCCTCGCTGGTGGAGCGCCTCGCTGGGCGTGGTGGTCTCGCTGGTGGAGCGCCTCGCTGCACATGGTGGCCGTGCTGGTGGAGCGCCTCGCTGGGCGTAGTGGCCTCGCTGGTGGAGCGCCTCGCTGGGCGTGGTGGTCTCGCTGGTGGAGCGCCTCGCTGCACATGGTGGCCGTGCTGGTGGAGCGCCTCGCTGGGCGTAGTGGCCTCGCTGGTGGAGCGCCTCGCTGGGCGTGGTGGCCTCGCTGGTGGAGCTCCTCACTGCACATGGTGGCCATGCTGGTGGAGCGCCTCGCTGGGCGTGGTGGCCTCGCTGGTGGAGCGCCTCGCTGCGCGTGGTGGCCTCGCTGGTGGAGCGCCTCGCTGCACATGGTGGCCACGCTGGTGGAGCGCCTCGCGACACCTGATGGCCTCGCTGGTGGAGCGCCTCGTTGCGCGTGGTGGCCTCACTAGTGTAACACCCCGCAGCACCTGATGGTCATGCTAGTGAGGGACCTCGCGAAATGGTGCCCCAACAATGCCTCGGCCGCACGCATGAGGCCCAGCACCAGGTGGCCTCGCGAGATGGCGTCACGCACACGCCTATTCTTCGCCCCAAACACCTCAAGTGGACATCTCCTCTGAGGGTCAACCATGACTTTGACATTTAGAGGGAAAGGCCTAAGAATAATTCAAAAGGATCATGTTGGTACAATCTTGTACAAGGTACAACCGTCAACTCAACTCAACTCAACTTGATTAGTGATCTTGATTTGATAATTTTTCCAACTCAACTTAGTTGACGAGTTCTCACCGTCAACAGCCTCATATCCGTAAGCTAAGGAAAATGGGGTATGACATGTCGCTGTTCGGTGAGACGTTCTATACGACCATAGGACTTCAGGCAGCTGTTCTAGCCATGCTCCTTTGGCGTCTTCAAGCCTCTTCTTCAATGTGTCCTTAAGGGTTTTATTCACGGCCTCGACCTGCCCGTTTGCTTGGGGATGCGCAACTGAAGAAAAGCTTTTAATAACTCCATGCCTTTCGTAGAAGTCGGTAAATTAGTCGCTGTCAAATTGGGTTCCGTTGTCTGAAAATATCTTTCGAGGCAAACCATATCGGCAAACAATGTTCTTGATGACAATGTCAAGAAATTTCTTGGTAGTTATGGTAGCGAGTGGTTCAGCTTCGGCCCATTTGGTGAAGTAATCAACTGCCACGATTGCATATTTTACTCCGCCCTTTCCTGTTGGCAGTGAGCCAATCAGATCTATGCCCCACACTGCGAAAGGCCATGGACTCTGCATTTGTTTCAACTCGTTTGGAGCTGCTTGTGGAATTTTGGAGAACCTTTGACATTTATCGCATCTTCGTACAAACTCCATCGAATCCTCGTTCATAGTTGGCCAAAAGTAGCCTTGCCTTAGAATCTTTTTTGCCAAACTCTGCCCCCCAGCGTGATCTCCATAGAAGCCTTCATGCACCTCTTTCATTAGTTCCTTAGCTTTTTCTGGTGTAACGCGCCTGAGTAGTGGCATGGAATATCCTCTTCGGTACATAACACCATCGACCAGTATGTATCTAGCGGCTTGCCTTTGCAGAGTTCTGGCCTTGTTTCTATCTGTTGGTAGTATACCTTTTGTCAGATACTCCAAGTAAGGCGCCATCCATGTATCCTCCATTCGAATTTCCATACTGGCTTCAATTGCTCGTATGCTTGACTCACTCAATCTTTCTACTGGCACAATGTTCAAAGTGTCAGCATCTTTCGTGCTCGTGAGTTTGGCTAAGGCGTCTGCGTTTGAATTCTGATCCCGCGGTATTTGCTGGAGGGTATACTTTGTGAACTGGGCTAGCAGGTCTTTTATTTTATTCAAGTAGGCCACCATTTTTAGGCCTCGCGCTTGATATTCCCCTAGAACTTGGTTCACTACTAGCTGTGAATCGCTGTAAATATCAAGGGTCTTTATGCCCATGTCTTTGGCCATTCTCAATCCAGCAAGGAGTGCTTCGTATTCGGCTTCATTATTTGACGCGGTGAAGTCGAACCTAATGGCGCAGTGAAATCGATGCCCTTTCGGCGTTATCAATATCACTCCGGCTCATGCGTGGGATTCGTTGGACGACCCATCCGTGAATAACTTCCACGATGGAGCTTTCTCTTGAGGCTCAGGCGCACTAGGTTGTTCGCACTGTTCGCTGTCTGGGAGTTTGGTGAACTCTGCAATAAGATCAGCCAAGACTTGTCCTTTTACTGCTGCTCGCGGTGAATATGTGATATCAAACTGCCCTAGTTCAACTGCCCATTTTAATAAGCGCCCAGCCGCTTCTGGTTTCTGGAGGACTTGCCAAAGGGGCTGGACGGTTAAAACTGTGATAGGATGGGCTTGGAAGTAAGGGCGCAGCTTCCTCGAGGCCAAGATTAAGCAATATGCTAGCCTTTCGATGGGCAGATATCTCAGTTCTACTCTGATCAGCCTCTTGCTTACATAGTAAACTGCTTTTTGTACGCCTTCTTCCTCTCGTACTAGTACCGCACTAGCAGTAACTTCAGTGATCGCCAGGTAAATGAACAAAGTTTCTCCTTCGATTGGCTTTGATAAAATGGGAGGTTGTGCCATGTGGGCTTTCAAGGCATGGAAGGCTTGCTCGTAGTCTCCTGTCCATTCAAATTTCTTATTGCCCCTAAGTAGATTGAAAAAATGGACGCATTTGTCTGTTGATTTCGAAATGAATCTACTTAGGGCTGCGATTCTCCCGGTTAAAATTTGTACATCTTTGATCCTTTCTGGCGATTTCATATCAATCAGGGCTTTTATCTTGTCGGGGTTGGCCTCGATTCCTCTTGAATTTACAATGAACCCCAAAAACTTCCCTGATCCAACTCCGAAGGAACATTTGAGAGGATTTAGTTTCATCTGGTACTTGTTCAATACTTCAAAACATTCTTGTCAATCCTTCACATGTCCTTCTACCTTCTTAGACTTTACCAGCATGTCGTCCACGTATACCTCCATGTTTACTCCGATCAGCTCTTTAAACATGTGGTTGACTAGCCGCTAGTAAGTCGCACCTGCGTTTTTCAGTCCGAAGGGCATTACTTTATAACAATATAAGCCCGTATCAGTCCGAAAGCTGGTGTGATCCTCATCAGGGGGATGCATGCTAATCTGATTGTAGCCCGAATATGCATCCATGAACGAGAGGATCTCGTGTCCTGCAGTAGCATCGACCAACTGGTCGATTCTTGGGAGTGGGAAGCAGTCTTTTGGGCAGGCTTTATTGAGGTCTGTAAAATCCACATAGGTTCGCCATTTTCGTTAGGCTTGGGAACCAGCACTGGATTGGAGACCCACGATGGATAATACCCTACCCTGATGAACCCATTCTCCTTTAATCTTTCGACTTCTTCTTTTAAGGCTCTCGAGCGATCTTTATCGAGCGGCCTTCTTTTTTGCTGCACGGGTGGAAAAGTCTTGTCTATATTCAGGACATGGCTGATAACTGCAGGGTCTATCCCAGCCATGTCTTTGTGCGACCAGGCAAAGACTTCCTGGTTCCTCCACAAAAATTCCACCAGTGTATGCTTCGTGGTTGGTTCTAGGTTTTTCCCGACCTTCACGACTCTGGTCGGGTCTTTTTCGTCGAGTTGGACCTCTTCCAGGTCCTCGACGGCTCCAACTTTCTCTTCAAAATCCCCAAAGCGAGGATCTAGATCTCTATCCTCACTTTGGGCAACACCCTATTTGGTGACCTCATCACCGGATTGGGTTTGTGTATCAATTGCCATCTGCAACCTATCTGAGGTGGTGCTCTTCGATGTTCCCTTTTTCGCCTTCGTAACTGAGGCGTTATAGCACTCTCTGGCCTCCCTCTGGTTTCCCAACACGCGTCCTACCCCTGCGTCTGTCGAGAATTTCATGGCCAAGTGCCACATGGAGGTGAAGGCCCGTAGATCAACCAGTATGGGCCTCCCAATGACGGCATTGTACGCCGAAGGACAATCGACTGCTATAAAAGTAGCGAGTAATGTCCTGGTAGCAGGCGTTGTACCTGTCGTCACTGGCAGTCTGATTGATCCGGCGGGGGCGAGTCCCTCACCAGAGAAGTCGTATATTGTTTGGTTACAGGGCTCCAGGTCCTTAATGGACAGTTTCATGCGTTCCAGCGAAGACTTATACAGGATATTCACCGAACTTCCTGTATCGACTAGCACTCTCTTCACCATCATGTTGGCCATTTGGATATCCACGACCAGCGGATTGGAATGTGGGAACCGGACATGTTGGGCATCGCCATCAGAGAAGGTTATTTCGCCCTCTTCTGACCGAGCCTTTTCTGGCGCACGGTCCTCCACATTCATCATCTCGATGTCCTGGTTGTGGCGCAGAGTCCGAGCGTATCGTTCCCTGGCCTTTCTGCTATTTCCTGCGAGGTGCGGGCCTCCATAAATGGTTAACAGTATGTCAGTCACAGGGGCAGGCTGCAAAGGTGGCGAGCGTTGGCGTATGGGCGCTTGCTCGTTGCCACCTGGAGCTTCTCGTTGGGAATTTCCCGAGGCCCGTACGTATCTTCTCAAGTGTCCTTGTCTAATAAGGAACTCGATTTCATCCTTCAGATGGTTGCATTCGTTGGTGTCATGTCCGTAGTCGTTATGATAACGACAGAACTTGGCAGTGTCTCTTTTCGAAATATCCTTTCGAATGGGGGCAGGCTTCTTATAAGGCACACTGGAACTCGTGGCCTGATAAAGCTCTCCCCGAGACTCAACAAGGGTAGTGTAGTTAGTGAACCGAGGTTCATAACGGTTACCCTTGGCTCGTTTATTGTCGGAGGTGGAAGGCTCATTGTGTGGCCGTTTTCCACCATTCTTGCCATTGTCGTTACCGTTCCCGTTGCCTTTGCTGTTAGGTTTGGACCCATTGGCGGCTTTGGCGGGCTCGGCTGCTTTCTTATCCTTGCCTGAAGGCTTTCCATCGTCGGCAATGGCATCTTCGAGCTTGATGTAACGATTAGCCCGGTCCAAGAATTCCTGGGTAGTTCTAACCCTATCTTTGCAGAGGCTCTTCCAGAGGGGGGAGCGACGCCTAACCCTGCGGTTATGGCCATCATTTTTCCTTCATCCCACACTGTTTTTGCTCCAGATGCTGCTCACATAAAGCGTTGGATGTAGTCCTTCAGCGATTCTCCATCCTGCTGGCGAATTTCAACCAGCTGGTTTGCCTCGGTCGGATGCACACGACCTGCGTAGAACTGTCCGTAAAACTCCCTTACGAACATCTCCTAGGAAACTATGCTTGCAGGAGGGAACTTAAAAAACCACTCCTGTGCGGCATCAGAAAGTGTTGCAGGGAAGATCCTGCACCGAGCATCTTCAGAAACTTTCTGAATGTCCATCTGTATCTCAAACTTATTGACGTGAGATACCGGGTCACCGTACCCATCAAAGTTCTAAAGCGTAGGCATTTTAAACTTGCTAGGAGTTTTTGCCATAGCTATCTTCTGGACGAAAGGAGTGCCTTTCCTCCTGTCGTGGTCGATATGAGATGTTCTTCCCCCGACTAGCTATTGCACCGCCTGGTTGAGGGCATCTATCTGGGCTTGCATAGCGATAGGAATCGCTGTGGCCTCTGTTGCTAGGGGGATGTTCTCGCCGTGCCGCTCCCGGAGATCATTGAGCACATCTCTCAAGTCCTCGTCTCTTCTCCGCTGCTCGCTAGCTCCGAGCCGGTTGAAGACGTTATTCTGCCTGGATTGCCCCCCAAAGTCCCGTCTGCCGGGTTGGTCATCCTGAGGTGGCTGATTCCTGTTTCCACCTCTTTCGTCATTCCTCCGACCGGCATTTCCTTTGCCGGAATCGGCCTCATCATAACCATTGCCATCTCTGAATCGCGATTGGCTATGACGGGATCGACTGTTTCCTCGATTTCCTTCCCGGGGTGAAACGTCCCGAGCGTTAGAGGGTGGCCTGCGTTGGTCGTTAGGTACCTATGCATTATCATGCCGTGGGGGACCTCGGACCGCAGAGCCCAACTCTGAGTTCCTCCTATTACCAGGAGGATGCTGTCCTTTGTTCGGGAGGTTCGGCTCGTCGCCCCTATGGCGTCTAGGACTACAAGGCTGATGCTCGGTCCTATTCTGCCTCTGATGCGGGGGATTGCCGCGACCAGCTTGGGATGGAGGTTGTGCCTCAAGGTCCAGTGGGACATCGTCATGAGGCACCTGAGGCTGCTCGGGCCTTTGTGGGCTCGAGGGTTGGATAGGCGGGCTAGGATTGGGACCCCTGTGCGGCGGTCCATTCGCAGGCTGATCAGGCTGCGAGGCAGGTGCAGCCTGATTCCTAGACAATTGCAAGGCTGCCTCAAGGGCTGCCATGGCTTCGCTCTGGCAACGGTCCATCTCCGCCTGCCTCTCGCTCAACTCCACGCGCTCCCTTTCAATTTCTTGCTGCTACCGCGCCATGATTTCGGCAGCACTTTCTTGGCTGGCCCTCAGATTGGCTAGCTCTTCATGCAATGCCCCCATAGTACTTTTCAGCGTCGCGTCATCCATTTCTTCCTCCTCAAAATCCAAATGTGGCTCATCCTCAGCCACGCTTGCAGGAGGAGGAGGAGGAGGCGGGTTTGATGGTGCAGCGGCGGTCGCCTGTCCAGTTTTCCTTGCAGCTTTTGCCATTAGTTTTCTCAACGATGATATGTCAAGCTCTCAATGAAAGCACCAGAATGTTGACCTCGATTTTGGGCAACTGACACGGAGTCAAAATACGCTTGACGTGGATGAATGCGTTGAAAAGAACGTAATGACGAAAAGAATAAGAACACGATATTTTATAGTGGTTCGGCCCCAGGATCTGGTAATAACCTACGTCCACTTAGATTGTTATTGATTTGAGATTCAAATGAGTGATCAAAGAACTAGGGTTCAATTAGTTTCACTAACCTTTGCAGAACAATACAATATGAGTGATATGATAACTCTGATCTCAAGCGATTTTGAAGTCAGAAAAGAAAAAGAAGGATCCTCTTCCCTGAGCCCTTTCCTTCTATTTATAAGCTCAGGGAAGATTTACATTGATTTGTTACAGATATTATTTCCTAAATAATCGGATACTCAGGAAATCATGGGAGAGAATTTCGGATTCCATCATAACTGCCTAAGATTTCCTCCGCGTGTTACGTGCCTACGACCAGACTGGTCGTATGAAGAGACCGATCGCATAATGCCGAATATCTTCCTGGTCGATAGTCGAACACAGGTTTTGCCAGGTGTCAGCCACGTGCAATTATTTCCTGCCATGTCATTCACTTCTGATTTTTGGGATAACAGGTAATATTACACTTTGTTCTTCATTTTGCAAAACATAATATTCTTTTATTAAGATGTGTCATTAAATTGTAAACATCTAATGCTTAGAACAAAAATATTATGTTTTGCCTTATAAATAACGTTATTTGATTTTTTTTCTTGCTTCATTATGTTGATTCACATTAAATATTTTGAAATTATATTTTTTTAAAAAGTGAAGAAAAATCCTATCTTTTTAGAAATAATTTGTGCTTAAATTATAAATATATTTAGAAAATGATAGATTGATTTATTTTAACTATCACTAAAACTTGGGAATCAATATACTAATAAATATTATTAAACTTACATTTTGTGGATTCTAGTATCTTAATAATCTTTCTTTTACAACTTATTCACAAATCATAATTGCTTTATTTTTCATTTCTTAAATATCTTTATTTTCTATCTTTTATTTTATTTTCTTGACATTAAATCTTATCCATCTTTGGAGCTATGTTAGAATTTATTTAATTTTAGTTTAAAATAGTTTTATTTTATTTTTATTTTAGACAACTCATTTTGGTTCAACATCCTTGCTTACAAGTACTCTATACTATATATACGATTCGTGCGCTTGCGATTTACATATTTAAAACATACACATTTTGGGTCAATCAGCCCCATTTGGCTAAGCTTCTAGAATTAAAAAAATTCATTTTGGAGGTGTTTCGGTAAAAAATAAAAAGTCATTTTTTAATTTAAAAATCCTTTTGGGAGAAGCTAAGAGACCCTATCTTTTCCCAAAATGACTTTTGACAAGTTGTTTTCTAAATTAAAATAATTTTTACAATTCCTAATTTACTCGTGAAAAATCTTTTTTTTATTAATATCTAAATAATTGAAAAGAACTTTTCATTTATTTTTTATTTTTATGTAATAGTTATCTAAACAGAAAATATAAGCACTACTTTTACTTATCTTATACATCTAATTATAAGTAATTGTAAGAACTTAGTCAAGCAGATCAAAGGAGGAGTAAGGGATGAGGGAAGCATTTTTGAAACGTTTGAATTTTTTAGTGCAAAAGGAAGTTGTACATAACCATTTAACTATTTAACATATAATATAAACTTATATAATTTAATTTATTATTTTAACAAAAAGAATACAAGATAAAAAGTAGTTTTGTCCCTCCTTAATTAAATATATATATATATGATAATTCTACAAAATAGAGTTATTTTACCACTATTTATGAGCTAATTATTGATAAGTTCTCAAGTTTTTTTATGAATTTTCTGAGTTTTTATGTAATTTTGAATTTATTAGGTTTATTTTAATTTTATAGAATTTTGTGTGTTTTTAGTGTTATTTTGTTGTAATATGTTGTAGTTTAATTATTTGAAATAAGTATTGTTAGATTAACAGTTAAAAGAAGATTTTATTAAGCTTAAATGTCAAAGTAAATCAAATTTTAATTTGTATTTTCATGGATTTAATATGATACATTTTATAAATAAAAATATTTGATTTTTAACTTAATTTTTGTAGGGAAATAATTGAGTATTGGCATGTTAGAAAACAAAGTGGCAAAGCTGAAGAAAGAAAAGAAAAAAATGGTACCTGAAGCTCAGCCCAACCAAGCTGCCTTCGGCCCAGAAGAACTCCACGGGCCTGCTTGCCCTTAGGCCCACACGCAGCTCCTTCCCCCCACCTAGGTCGCATGCACCAGGCTCGCCTGAAGCCAGCAGCTTCCCCACTCCTGGAGCCGAGCCAAGCACCTGGAGCCCCTGCACACCTGCAGTCGCCTGCACACTTGGCGTTGAGCGCCTACAACCACCTAGCCGCTTGTAGTCTTCCAGGGAATAGGAGCTCGACATGTGGCCCTTGCCCAACGGGTCCCACCACCTGCCAACACATTAAAAGGCCATTTTTGAGCCAATAATCACGTGACACCTAACCCTTTTTACCCGAAAATTACACAGAAAATACCAATGAGTCCGTTATATGCTGATAACAATTTAAATTAAAAAAAATACCCTATTTTCCCCACACAAATACGCCACATTTCCCCATTAATCTCGTATTTTCCCCCACACCTCTATCATTTTTTCCCTATTACTCTTTTTAATCCCTATTTACCATAATATTCCTTACACAAAAATTATTTTAATCAATTTATTTACTTGAAATTGATTATTTTAATTTATCATTTTTGGCTATAAATAAGGGATTGGAATACCATTTTTTGGGGAAGAGGTTACACTACACAATTATCATATTTTCAAGAACACTCCATTCTCATCATCTTTTTCTCTTTTTGGTCACTTTTTTATGTGTTTTTAGAGGAATAATTTGGTGGATTCTCCTCTAAATTTTCATACTCGTGTTTGTAATTTCATTTCTAGTTACGAGTTTCTAATCTTTTTAAGATTATTAAGGTGATGATAAAACAATATTGATAAGTGTTATCCCCGTTTCCTCCCTTCATTCGCGAATCTGCATATTGGGTCTGTGAGCCATCCTAAAGGGATTTAAGGCCTGGATCAGGCCCAATAGTCGAGGAAGGAGTGAGATTTGGCAGCCCAAGTATCAGTAAAGCCCAAACGTTGTCCCGAAATAGAAGTCGGGACCGTGAAGTTGGCCCGTTTCATCTTCCCGGACCCTTTGTCCGGCATCTCCCGGGGTGCAATGAAGATATCGTTTGCTCCAAGTCTAAAAATGGATTGGGACGATAGTGGATGAACCCGGATCCTGGTAAATGAACTAGGGTCTTGGTAAATGAAGAGGGATGTTAATAGATGAACCCAGACCAGGCACCCAGGTTGGGCATGATAAGTTGCCCTCGATACTGACATCACTCTGAGAAACACAGAGTTTTGTCCCCATAACTAACCTGCAGAAGAGGTTACATACGGAATGTACGTCGTCATTGCAGAACTGTACTGCCACTATTCTGACGGATGCTATCCCCCGAATCTCCTTCGAAGCCCACGCGAACCAGACTGAAGCTGCGTACTGTTGGCATTCTTATAGCATGGTTACTCTCAGGGCGGCCTAATGTGCCTTGTGTAATGACCCAACTAATTCTAGACCTTGGACCATTAAAACTACTTATACATAGACACTATTCTTAAGAAAACATACATATGAAATATTCATAACTTTATTAAAAACTATAAAGTAAAAGTTGAAATCTATAAAATTCGGGGTAGGATATGGGATCCCATTGTTTGAAAATAAAACTTAAATCTTAAATAAATTCGTTACAAAATGAGGTGCGAAAAATACATAGAAAACATAATTGAAATGACTAAAAAAAAAAAAAACTTCGTCCTCGAATCGTTCACGCAGTCCACCGAATCCATTCTTCCTCAATACACAATCCCAAGCCGCTAAGAATATTCCCGCCGCCATAATTATTTTCCTGCACATATAAAATAAAGGAATGAGTCTAATGCCCAGCAAGGAAAATTTACTAAAAGCATGAAACATAAACATAAACATAAGCTATAAACATATAACATATAACTATAAAGACGTATACCATATAGGACTATACTATTAATGGCCATTATGACATGTGATAAACCATCTATGTCCCATGTCTAATATTTGAGGTAGGTTAAATCACATGGTAGTATATGATAACCCATCTAAATCCCCTGTCTAATATTTGAGGTAGGGTAAATCATATGATAGTATATGATAACCCATCTGAATCCTATGTCTAATATTTGAGGTAGGGCATATCATAACTATAAGCACAAAAATGATAAACACTACGGCACTAAGAAACTATGAGCCCTAGATAAAAACATAACATAAACATATCATAACATATTACACATAAGCATATAGAAACTATCATATTTTCCTTACCAATACCGGGATGTGAGAACAAGGATGGGATTTCGCAACACTCCTAAAACCAATAATAGAAAGGTGAGTATTTATAAAATAAAAAGATGAAAAGAAATGAACTAAAACCACTAAGAAGAAACTTACCGACAAGAAACCTAAAGTTCAATGAACTTAAAAGCCTAACAAAGAATAGAAAATATTGAGTTAGGATTTGAGTAGAGAAAAACTATAAAATCTAATGAAACATACAGAAATGAACTAGGAATAGGAATACCTTTGAATGCACTATAACAGAACTAGACCTCGATATCGAAAAACACACTATTAACTTTGCTTCCCAAATGTTTAATAAGCTTAAGATGATAAAGCTTATAACCCCAACCCAAGTGTTTAACACTCTAAAGTAAACCTAGCTGCTTGAAGGCTCTGAACTCAGCTTGAAGAATGAAAGAAATGGCTGGGTACTAGGTCCTATTTATAGAGTTCAAGAATGAAAATATCTTTCTTTTAGCTTGAATAAAATAATGACTATTTAATAGAAGAACATTTGAATAATCGTTCAGCAGCGGCTTAAGACTCGGTCAAAAAGATTATGAGGCTTGCTAAGAGGTTATGGGTTGGATTGAGTTCAGTTTCAAAATCATTCAAAAATATTGCCCTGGAGCCGATATATCGCCCGTAGGAGGCGATATATCGCCTGGGCTTATATTCACGACGCTCGTCGAAACGTTCGTGCGGAATTACGTGTTTTTTGTATTCCCTGAGTGGCGATATATCGGCATACACTGAAATAGTATACACGTAATTGAACTTTTTCAACCTAATTTGAATTGAGTAAACAGCTTTGACTGAGTCCTATAACGATCTTAAAGCTGCTGACAGATTCTGGGGTTTTCAAATATTACTCTTATAAAAATATTCCTAAAAAATACTTAATTTCTCAATAAACATGCCCATGACAAGTGTCATGACCTTATTGGTTCTATCTAAACCTTATAGTATATAAATATCATCTTCATAATCACCTATATTAATGAAACCTTATGTTATAATTAATATTCTTAAACTATAGGTTAAACTTATAAAATCTACCAGTGTTGATATGAGTATCTAACTAAGTCTCTGCTTGAGCCGAAATCCACAGTAATAAAATACTATAACTACTATTAGCTATTACTACTACTACTATAACTACTACTATCTAACTAGCTAAGTAAAGTTCTTGGACTCTACACCTTGATTAGTGTATTTTATTTATTAAATTCCTTTGTATTAAGCTTTCATCAGTGAGAAAATAGTGTTTATACCCTTAGTGGGCCCGGACTAATCCAGACCAAACCCAGAGCACTCAACTGCCTATAAATATGAACAATTGTGCACTGGGAAAAGGATCCGATGTTTCTCTTGTAAGCATACACTCTACTCAAACACAGAGAAACTTTGTTACTAAAGCTCATAAAAGCCCTAATAAAATTGACTCGTGGGCTAAGGCTCTTTAACGCCCCAACCACGCAAAACTCCTTGTGTGATAATCTACACTCTTCGCTTTGTAAGCTCTCATATATTTTATAATTCTAGTTTCCAAAAAACTCAGTAAACATTTTGGTGCTTTCATTGAGAGTTGAGGAAAGCTTTTTGAGAAAGATATCAGATATCTATAATGATGGTGAACACAAGACACACTACGTTTGACCCTGCTCACCAAGAACAAGGCAATGGAGAGCCATTGCCTAGTCAACCTCCCCCTCAAAATCAACCTAAGGATACACCATACTCAAATGCCCCAGCCTGACAAGTCCCAGAATTATGAAGATGGGGCAGGTTATGAGGAAGATTACTACGAGGAAGATGACAAAAATGAAGGGGAATGCCACGATCATGGGGCTGAGGATCCTGCGATCCTAGAAGAAGTAGACCCTGACCAGGAGGACCCAGAGGTTTTTTTACTAAGGCAACAAGTCTTGGACCAAGAAGCCAGGATAGCTGAACAGAAATAAGCCACTCACTAGATGCAAGAATCCCTCCTGGCCCTACAAGCTTTCATTGCTACCCAAGGGTTGGCGGCCAACCCTCCAATTGTTCCACCTCCAGGAACACGGCCATCTGCCCCCCCCCCCTCCCCTGATTAGGGCCAACGCGCCCGAAAATGCAAGGCCGATCCCTCCTCTGGGACAAGATCCCGATCACGGCACCCCTAACCCAGCTCAAGAAAAAGGGAAGGCCAAAGTGACCAACCCTAAGGGAAAAGAAAACCCCCGAAGGAAAAATCCTCTCGTTCAAAAAACCAGGGCCAATCCCAGGACCGCTCCATAGGAGAGAGAATGTGCGTCCCGTCCCAGGACGGGATCACCCAATCAATCTGCAAGGGATGCACCCACAGGGAGCAGCATTTCCACCCCAGCGCCTCCATGAATAAAAATCACCAAGGAGGCTAACATGCTTGCGAGCCAGACGCCGTTAGTTCGGGGGATGACACGTCCCGAGTAGACCTGCGTGACGGGCTAAACGCTCGAAAGGAGCAGGATTGCAAAGAGAAGATCCACCCCCGAGGGGGAAATCTGTGAAATAACCTCAATGACAGGAGGAACAAGAGGGTCCCCTGGGTGATAGTATGGCCAGACAGTTCATGGAACAACTGGCCGCATTAAAGAAGGTCACAGATCGCCTGGTCCGTAAATGTGAGGGAGGAGGTTCCAATTATGAAGAAGAGGAAAATGAACCCTGCGCCAAACACATCCTGGATGTGGTGCTCCCTAAGGGGTTCAAAATGCCAAATCTGCCCGCTTATACCAGGAACACAGACCCCAGGGACCATCTGTCGTGCTACAATCAGTTAATGATTGTAGCCCACATCTACGACAACAACAAATGCCTCTGCTTTTCAATTACTTTAGATGGACCCGTAGAGGAATGTTGGAAGAGGCTCAAGCCAGGATCTATCCAGTCCTGGTTTAGACTACAGTCGGCGTTCCGCAAGCAGTTTGTGGCCACCATGAGGATGGATATGCAGATCATCGCCCTTGCTAACATTAAACAGCTCCCCACGACGACTCTAAGGGCCTACATCCAGTGCTTTACAGAGGAAGCCTCAAAAACCAAGGTGGATGATGGGGAATCGCCTGGTGGCCTTGCAGTCCAGGATTCGAGCTAAGTCCCCTCTCTGGGACGGCATGCAGTGCAGTAAGGCGGCCACCCTCGAAGAGTTCATAAGGAGGGCACAAGGCTTTATCAAATGGGAGGAGGCCCGAATCCAGGCATTTGGATGGCAGCTGGCTCCCCATCCAAGTGCCCAAACCTTTCTGGGATACGAGATACAATATCCGACCCTCACTATCTAACACCCCCGATAATGCCAGGATTGATGGGTACTCTCGGAATGACTTTTCCAACCCCAACAGTCTATGGTCCTACAGGGTACGCGCCGGTCCAATCCACCCCATTTTCTGGATATGGAGTGGCACCAGTCGAGTACAATGCTGCTCCCGGCGGGGCCCAGCCGTCCCAGGAGGGGGGGGGGGGACAGAGGCAAGCGTAAACCCCTCCGGGGGGAAAAGGACAAAACTGGTTCGAGCCCTCTAAGAAGGGAAAAAGGGGCTATGAGCCCCAATATTCAGAATACACCAACTTAGTGGATACTAGGGAAAACATATACCTGGCCACAGAGAGGACGGTTCACTACCGGAGACCCACCCCCATGTTCAAAGGGGGAAAGAACTCGAGGGACACCAGCAAGAGGTGTGCGTATCACAAAGATGTGGGTCACTCGACCGAAGAGTGTCATCAGCTGAAGGAAAAAATCGAGAATTTGATCAAGTTGGGGCAACTCCACTAGTGGGTCAGGATGTCAGTGGGTGTTCCAGGATTGCTTCCAGTTCCCGGATAACCCGCAATCCCGGGTGCACCTGGAGTGTACCAACCTCCCCAGGGAGGATACGCGACAGGCCTAGGAGCACAGGCCTCCTAGGGGGCCCTGATTGTGCAGGCACCCAGGCCCAGGATGCCCTTTGCTCCGGAACTGCACCCGCACGAGTAGATGGTCACATAGCCACCATCTAGGGCGGGCCACACCTGGGGGGACCATCCCGGAATGATAAAAAATGGTATCGCAGCGAGCTTGACCACGACCAAGAGGTATGCGCCTTGGTCCAAGCACCGGCCCAACGCCCGAAGTTGATGAACCTCCCCATCACCTTTACGGAAGAAGACACCTGGAACGTCCACTTCCCGCATCATGATCCTCTTGTCATCGATGCCCAAATAGCTAACAAGATGGTGTCCCGAATATTGGTGGACGACGGAAGCTCCGTCAACATTTTGTTCAAGCCAGCCTTCATCGCAATTGGCTTAATTGAGGCAGATCTGGCCTCATGCCCAACTCAGATCTACGGGTTCAACGGAGATTTGATACTCCCAATGGGGAAGATCCAGCTGCCCGTAATGCTAGGGAACGAGATCCAAGGCTTATTCAAATTTTGTACGTTCGTAGTGGTGGACTGCCCCACTGCGTACAACATCATCTTTGGTCAGCCCGCAATAGTCGATTTCGGTGCTATCATTTCTATCCTCCACCTCTGCATGAAGTTCCCCTATGACAACGGAGGGGTAGGAACGATCCGAGGAGATCAGAAGAGTGCTCGAAAATGTTACCATGTGTTCGCTCGACCTATTTATATGGTCCATGAAGAACCTCTTGAGGAGGAAAATGTAGATCCAGTTCTGCCCCTCCCCCGGCACAAAGGATGGTCCAGGAGGAGTACAAACTGGACCCGCGGATAGGGGCAGACCATGCACTATCACCCATGGATGAAATTGAAGAGGTGTGCATCAGCGACATCGACCCGACCAAGGTAATCTAAGTCAGGAAGAACCTGAACACGAAGGTCAGGGCCACCATCATCACCCGAGTGAAAGAGAACCAAGACATCCTGGCCTGGTCTCATTCGGATATGACCGAGATCGGCTGCAACATCATTTGCCACGCCTTGAACATTGATGAGGGTGCGACTCTGGTCCAGCAGAAATGGAGACCTCTGGGGGCGGAGAGGGCAGAGGCCCTCAAATTAGAAGTTGAAAAATTATACTCGATCAACTTCATCCGGGAAGCTTTGTATCCCGTATGGCTAGTCAATCTGGTGCTAGTGCCCAAGCCAAACAGGACATGGAGAACTTGCATCGACTTCACAGACCTTAACATGGACCGCCCCAAAGATTGTTTCCCTCTACCCCGGATCGACCAAATGGTAGATGCAACATCCGGATACGAGATCTTGAGTTTCATGGATGCCTATTCAGGCTACCACCAGATCACCATGCATGTAGCAGATTAGGAACACACCAGCTTCCAGACCGACAAGAAGGTGTATTGCTACATCATCATACCCTTCAGACTCAAAAACGCCGGAGCCACGTATCAAAGGCTCGTCAACAGAATGTTCCAAGCCCAGCTGGGAAGGAATATGGAGGTCTATATAGACAACATGCTGGTCAAGTCCAAAACCTCTAGAAGACATGCCGATGATCTGGCAAAAGCATTCGCTATCATTCGGAAGTATGGGATGAAGTTGAACCCCAAGAAGTGCACCTTCAGTGTGGCATCCGGGAAGTTCCTGACCTCATAGTAAGCTACCAGGGAATAGAGGCCAATCCGAACAAGATCAAAGCATTGATTGATATGCCCTCATCACGGAAGCACAAAGGCGTTTAGAGCTTGACAAGGAGAATATCTGCTTTGGGCCGTTTTGTTTCGAAAGCCACAGACAAATGCATCCCGTTCTTCAACATCCTTCGGGGAAGCCAAAGGTTTGAATGGTCGGTTGAGTGCGAAGAGGCTTTCTAGAGACTTAAAGGGCATCTGGCCTGAGCGCCAATCTTACCAAAGTCGGTGGATGGAGAACCATTGTACCTCTATTTGGCCGTGACCGAACACGCCATCAGTGCTGCGCTCGTACGGGAAGAAGAGAAGGCCCAGCTCCCGGTCTATTACGTAAGCAAGAGGTTATTAGGTGCGGAATCGCGATACCCACTAATCAAAAAATTGACGTTTTGCTTACTGATAACATCCCAGAAGCTTAGGCCTTACTTTCAAGCCCATGCCATAAAAGTACTGAGCAGCCATCCCTTATGGAAAGTGTTACAAAAACCCGAATCATCGGGGAGACTCCTGAAGGGGGCCATGGAACTGAGTCAGTTTGACATTACGTATATCCCCAAAATATCAATCAAGGGGTAGGCCCTGGCCGACTTCATCGTGGAGTGCACCGGGATCACCAAAGATGATGATCCCGTCGATCCCACGACACCCTTATGGAAGATTTTCATAGACGGAGCCTCGAATGAAAACGGAGCAGGAGCCAGGATCATCTTAGTGTCACCACAAGGACACCAGTTGCAAAGTGTCCTGCGTTTCCAGTTCAATGCATCGAACAATGAGGCCAAGCACGAGGCCATGTTGGCTAAATTGCGCTTGGCCTAGGAAGTAGGGGTAGCGATTCTAGAGGTCTATAGTGAATCCCAATTGGTTTTCAGACAAATCTTGAGGGAATACCAAACAAAAGGGGAAAATATGGCAGCTTATGTGACACGAGCTCGAGAGTTGTTTCAGTCTTTTAAGAAATACACCATCCACCAGATCCCCAGGGAACAAAACGTGTTTGCAGACACATTGGCAAAAATGGCCATGGAGGCTGAGGCAGAGCTCTTCGGGCTTGTCCCAATCAACCATCTCCTCACACCAAGTATTTGAGCCCCCACGATCAACGCTATAGACTACTCCACGTCCGGGATGGGACCTATCATCCAATACCTAATAATCGGGGGGTTGCCCATGGATAGGGTAGCAGCTAGGAAGCTTCAGTACCAGGCCCCCAGATATATCATGATGGAAGGAAAACTCTATCGCCGAGGGCTATCCATGTCATACCTCCGATGCGTATCCAAAACTGAAATGAGTGCAATCATGCACGAGGTGCACAAAGGATTTTATGGAGATCATACAGCCAGACTCACCTTGTCCAAGAAAATCCTAAGGCAAGGATATTTCTGGCCAACCATGAAGAAGTACTATGTCGATTATGTCCGCAAGTGCAAACAATGCCAAAGGTACGTGAAGATCCCGCGAGCCCCTCCATCAGAAATAACCCTAATGACGAGTCCTTGGCCTTTAGAAGTGTGGGGCATCGACCTAGTAGGGTCGCTCCCGACCGGGAAGGGTGGTGTGAAGTACGCCATCGTGGCCATCGATTACTACACCAAGTAGGTCGAGGCGAAACCCATGAACACCATCACCTCAAAAAAATCCTTGGACTTCGTCATCAACAACATTGTGTGCCGATATGGCCTCCCATACAATATCATGTCCGACAACGACAAGCAATTTGATAGCGTCCACTTCACTGACTTCTGTGAAAGACATGTCATCATCTAAAGCTTCTCCGCGGTCGCCCGGCTTCTAGAAAATGGGTAAATAGAGGCCGTCAACAATATCTTGAAGGGAACATTGAAGAAAAAGCTTCAAGCCTGCAAAAGCAAGTGGCCGAAAGAGCTGTCCCGCGTATTATGGGCATACCAGACCATTGAACGAATGTCTACCGGACACACTCCCTACTCCATGGTCTACGGATGCGAAGTAGTCATCCCAGTGGAAACAAATGTCCCATTCCACAGAAGGGACACGTATGGTCTCGCCTAGAACCATGCCTTACTCCAAGAATCTCTAGACCTCATTGAGGAGATCCGGGAAGAATCCCAGGTTCAGCTGAAGATGTACCAAGGCAAGATTGCTCGGCATTTTAACTCTAAAGTTAGGAGCCGAAGGTTTGAAACCGGCGATCTAGTCCTGAGAAGTGTCTTCCCTGCAACCCAAGATCCGGGAGTGGGGGGTTTTGGGCCCAAACTGGGAAGTACCATACGAAATCCAACATGAAGTGTGTCCTGGAACGTATCGCTTAAGGCGACTTGACGAAACAGAGGTCCCAAGAGCCTGGAATGCAGAACACCTCCTTAAATACTATCAATAGCCAGGAGGGCATGTTCCTGTTTTTAATTTTTCTTTTAAACAATGTACGCCCATGGCAGTTTCTTAGTAAATGAAAATGATGTGTGTGAAACATCATAAAAAAAATATTATAAAGAAATAGAAATCCGCGTCCATCTTCATAAACAAGTGACCCAAGACTAAAGTCTTCCCTCACTTGGGGGGGGGGGGGGTATAACCATTCGTACGAACAAGTCCGGGAACAAAAACAAACAGGATGCAAAATGCAAAGTTTATGTAACGACCCAAAATTACTAATAAGGCTTAAGGGCCTTGATTAGTGTGTCGGGAGGGCACGAATGGTTATTGTGTGAATTAAACAGTTTAATGCATGATTATGTGATTAGATGAATAACTGAGATGGAATCATGAGAATTAGTAAGCATGCAGGCCCTGTGTAGAATATTAGGGCATATTTGTAATGTTGGCTCGTTGAGGGTATAAATGTGATAAACTGTGGACACCACATTATTATGTGGATATGTTAGCAGTATGTGACTTGAGGCAATCCTAGCGAGCTAGTTAGTGGGAAAGTCACAACAGGATCCAATACTTGACTTGGGGCAAGTCATGGGGTATTTTGGGTATTAGATGGTTATTTGGGTTATCAGGTTATAGAAATAAATAATTAGAGATACATTTGAGGTTAGGAAGCTTAGATGGGAATACCGAGGAATTTTACCATTTTTTCCCTCGAGGACGTTTTTGGTACACAAAGCCTCGAGATTGACTTAATTAACTAAGGTTAGACTAAGTAAAGTTGAGAAAATAGTAGAAGAATCTTAAACCGACCCTCTCCTTCTATGAGCTTTATCTCTTCTCTTTCCTCTCTTTTCTCTCAAAGGAAAACCATTGGAACCAAAAAATTCAGCTGGGAACTCAGTGAATTGAGCTGAAGTTTTTGAAGATTAGTCTAGTACTCAGTTACGGAGTTCAACCAGGATTGAGGTAAGACTTGAATTACACTTTTGGGTATTTAGATTCTGTGGTTTTGACTGAGTTCTAAGCAGTTTTTGGGTTTTGAAATTGAAGATTGAATTGAAGCTAGGAACCTGGGAGTTAGCTAAGAAATTCCTTAGAGAATTGGTGCTTCAGTAAAGGTAAACTCAAACATGTGATTTAATGTCTGACTCTTGGTGTTTCTTGACTGGTTTTGATGTTTTTTAAGCTTTTGAGGTTTAGAAATTGAAGTGGGATTTTGGTGAGTTTCTAGGCTAAGTTTTTGTAGGGTTATGTTGCTGGGAATGTGCTAGAAGGTTGTGACAATTGGGTTGGGGATCTAGGATGGTTTTGGGTTGTTTTGAGTGAGGTTTGAGTGTTAAAAATGGTGGTTTTTCTGGGTTCGCATATGAGCGTCGTAGCCCTGTTCTTCCGTGCCGCAACGCAAGGTTGAATCAGGAGATGGGGACCCCTCTGGGCGCCGCGGCCCTATAGGGTTGTGCCGCGGTGCTAGGCTAGTTTTAGGAGAGGGGAAATTTGAGTTTTTAGGGTTTTGGCTCAGGGGGCTCGGGGGACGCTTCCGCTATCTTGTGCGGGGAAACAAGAGGTCCCGATAGCACGAGATTGGTACCGAGAGATAATTATGAATTGGTTAGTAATGAGAGTGCAATGTATATGTTGTGACTAGGTATTCGGCAAGGCTTGGGTTAGAGGACCGCACTCGGGATTTCTGTGCTCAAGAAGCTCGGTACATATGTAAGAAAATGGCACCCGGTTGTGAATTCATAATGGGACTAAGGGTTCCCTGTTTTAAATACTTTGTGAAGGATGGTATTATGCCATGTAAATAATAAACTAATGGCTTCAGAGTGCTGAAGTTTACGTTGGCGCACAGGGCGCAACTCAGCCACTGGTAGCTGAGGACAACTTATTATTCACTGAGCTCGGTTTAAGCGGACCAGAGTCAGTGGGGTAAATAAATGGTGCGACCTAAGGGCGTCGACCCTAATTATCATATGAATTGATTATTATTATTGATTAATAAATTTATTATGTTGAATAGCTGAGTTTTGGTTTGTTCATTCTCTGGTTGTGCCTATGGAATATGTGACTAATGTGGTATGCTAAGTATATAAACATGCTTTAAGGGTTATTTAATTGTTATTATTGTTGGTGCTATAATATTATATTCTCTTGCTAGGCCTTGGCTCACGGGTGCTACGTCGTGCAGGTAAAGGCAAGGGCAAGCTTGATCAGCCCTGAATTGGAGAGCTTTGAGGGCAGAATGTACATGATCAGCTGCTCAGTCGCTACGGTTGAGGGGGAGACAGGAACAGGAGGACCATTAAAATATGTTTTGCCTTAGAGTGGCTAGCGGTCGTTGTACTTTGAAAATTTTGTAAACTGACTTTCAAACACTGTTTCTTTTGGAATCCCTTGTATAAAATGTTTAATTATATGATATGTATATTTTATGACCAAAACCTTTTAACCCTAGTTCATTAGTGATGCCAGTGACACATTTTTAACTAAATGACTTGATTAGCAACCCCCGCACCTTTATAAATACATAGTGTAACGGTCTTGGCTACCCAGGGTGTTACAACTTGGAATCAGAGCGTCCTAGGTTTAAGAGCTCCTAAAGACCAGCTGGACATGTACATTCGCTGCTAGAGGCAAGCTTGATTCAGGGTTTGGTAATGTGTATATGTGCTCATATGCTTGTGTGCTTTGAATGAATTATAAATGTTGCTATCTATTGAATTGATAGGTTGCATGAGATACTGATAGGGCCTGGCTCTTGACTGCTGTGTGATAATGTTGAGGCGTGCTTATTAGCATTGCTATGCATGTAAATGAATATCTGAATGATTAATTGCTTATTGTGTATATATGGGTGAATGTATGGATGAATTCCTATATCTTAATTATTTGTGATTGATTATGTTCCATTGGTGGATTTTGGAAAAGCTTTTACCCTGTCATCATGGTCTGATTGCCGAGTCATTGATTACAGTTTGACTTGGATAGCTATGCGTCCAAGAAAATCTACGCGACTAGCCGGCACTAGGTCTGGGACAGGAGGTGATGACCAGGGCCAGATTCCTCCGCCAGTCCCTGAGAACTGCCAGCAGATCATGGCAGAATTGCAAGCGCGACTTCAGAGCCAAGATGAGCAGATTCGTCTATTACGACAGCAGGCTCCAGCTGGGAGTGCTGCACCTATTGTGCCACCTGTAGTGGCACCAGTTATACAGTAGGTAGAAGCTGGGAACAAGTGGGAGCCATTGTATGAGCGGTTCCGAAAGTAACATCCCCTAACTTTTGAGGGAGGACCTGATCCACTGAAGGCTGAACAATGGATGACTATGACTATTACTATCCTGGACTTCATGAGGATAGAAGGTTATGACAGAGTGGTCTGTGCCACATATATGCTGAGAGAGGATGCCCACATCTGGTGGGAAATGGCATCACAAACCAGGGACATCACTGTGTTGAGTTGGGATGGCTTCAAGGATTTGTTCAGCCAGAAATACTACAATGTTGCCATCAGGGTAGCGAAGGTTAATGAGTTTGTGGGTTTGGTGTAGGGAAACATGACAGTTACTGAGTATGCCCTAAAGTTCGATAGACTTGCAAAATTTGCACCAGATCTTGTGCCTACAGATGCTGCTAGGCAAGACAGATTCATTAGAGGGCTTAATGTTGTGATAGCCCGGGATGTGAGGATTACAACAGTACCTAGGGGGACAACTTATGCCCAAGCTATTGAGAAGGCTCTTACCGCTGAGGAAGTAGAGAACAAGATCTGGAGGGAAAGTGCAGCGAGGCGCGAGAGTCACAGAGTGGTACCTCCTTATTCTGGATCTAGTAGGGGCGGAGGCCCCAGTGATGCGAAGAGGAAGACCCCTGACACTTTGACCGCTGTTGGTTCTGATAGGAGGGTCGGGGTGGTCAGTGTGGCTGTCAGGGAGGCGGTGAGGCATGGAGGAGTTATTCGGAGTGCCCAAGGTGCAGAAGATGCCATCAGGGCGAGTGTCGGGCCAAAGCCTGCTATGTATGTGGAGCAGTGGGGCACCTCAAGAAAGATTTCCCAAAAGTGAAGAAAGGGGAAACAAGAAAGGTGGATAGCTTGACTCCAGCTCGAATGTTCACCTTGACATAGGTAGAGGCCGAGGCTAGTCCCTCGGTAGTGACATGTCAGCTTTCTTGTGCCGGCTCTCCCTTTACTGTATTGATTGACTCTGGTGCTACACATTCATTTGTTTCTAGTAAGGTAATTGATAGATTGTGTAGACCTAGTGAGTATCGTACTGCGGGGTTTGGGACTATATTGCTTACTGGGGAGCTGGTAGTTTCTAGGAGGTGGATTAGAGCACTGCCAGTAATGGTTGACAGTAGAGAGCTTTCAGTGGACTTGATTGAGTTAGACATGGAGGATTTTGATATGATCTTAGGGATGGATTGGCTGGTTAGATATGGGGCTACTATTGACTGCAGGAAGAAGATGGTGACTTTTGAATCTGAGGGCGAGAATCCTTTCGTCTTCATGGGTGTGGTATGTGGCCCCGCGTACCCATAATTTCAGCACTGAGAGCCAGAGACCTGTTACAGGGAGGATGTATAGGTAATCTGGCTACTGTGATGGATACTACAAGGGTTTCGCCAACAGGTCCGGGAGAAACCAAGGTAGCTTGTGAGTTTTTGGATGTGTTTCCTGAGGAATTACCAGGATTGTCGCCGCGTAGGAAGATTCAGTTTGTTATCAAGTTTGCACCAGGGACAAAACCAATATCAAGGGCACCATATAGGATGGCACCAATAGAGTTGAAGGAATTGAAGATACAGCCGCAGGAACTTTTGGATTTGGGATTCATCAGGCCTAGCTACTCTCCATGGGGCACTCCAGTTTTGTTTGTGAAGAAGAAGGACGGGACTCTGAGGATGTGTATAGACTATAGAGAGTTGAACAAGTTGACCATCAAGAATAAGTACCCACCACCAAGGATCGATGACTTGTTTGGTCAGTTGTAGGGAAAGACAGTGTTCTCAAAGATTGATCTTCGATCTGGTTATCACCAGCTGAGGATCAAGGATGAGGACATACCGAAGACGGCCTTTCGAACGCAGTATGGGCACTATGAGTTCTTGGTCATGTCCTTTGTTTTTACCAATCACCCGACAACTTTCATGGATCTAATGAACAGGGTGTTCAAAGATTTCTTGGATCAGTTCATCATCGTCTTCATCGACGACATTATACTATACTCTAGTTTAGAGGCAGAGCATGAGTAGCATCTTCGACAGGTTTTGCATAAGTTAAGAGAGCATTAGTTATATGCCAAGTTTAAGAAGTGTGAGTTTTGGTTGCAAGAGGTGACTTTTCTTGGGCATATAGTTGGCGCAGAGGGGATTAAGGTGGATCCGTCTAAGGTGGAGGCAGTGAGAGATTGGCCAAGGCCAAGGAATGCCTCGAAGGTGCGGAGTTTCCTTGAGTTAGCAGATTATTACAGGCGGTTTGTAGAAGGGTTCTCAAAGATTGCTTCACTGATGACGGAATTGACATGGAAGAATCAGAAGTTTTTTTGGTCTGAAAAGTGTGAGAACAATTTCCAAGAATTGAAGCGACGACTTATTACTGCACCTGTACTGAGTCTTCCTTCAGAGGAAGGAAAGTTTGTGGTATATTGTGATGCCTCAAGGTTGGGTTTAGGATGTGTGTTGATGCAAAACAAGAAGGTTATAGCTTATGCATCGCGACAGCTGAAGGAGTATGAACAACGGTATCCTACCCATGATCTGGAACTGGCGGCAATGGTATTCACATTGAATGTGTGGAGGCATTACCTATATGGGGAGAAGTGCGAGATATACACTAACCACACGAGTTTGAAGAATTTCTTCACCCAGAAGGATCTAAGCATGAGGCAGAGGCATTGGTTGAAGTTGGTGAAGGATTATGATTGTGATATTCTTTACCACCCAGGGAAAGCCAATGTTGTGGCAGATGCATTGAGCCGGAGGGGCTCGGGGCAGTTATTTAGTTATGTTCAGATCTCCAGAGAGTTGGCAGATGAGATGACCAGGGCAAAGATAGAGTTGGTGGTGGGCCAATTGGCCAATGTTACCTTGCAGTCGACCCTACTAGAGCAGATCAAGGAGGGTCAACTGGTGGATGTGCAGTTACAGGAAGTTCGACAGAATGTCTTAGCGGGGGTAGCTAAGGATTATTTTGTTTATGAGACTGGTATACTTCGATATCATGGACGGATTTGTGTTCCAGTAGATGAAAGGATCAGACGAGAGATACTAGATGAGTCTCACACTACACTGTTCTTGCTTCATCCAGGTACCACGAAGATGTATCAGGATCTACGGGCATTATATTGGTGGCCCGGGATGTGGTGGAGTATGTGGCCAGATGTTTGACATGTCAATAGGTGAAGGCTGAGCATCAGTGACCAGCGGGATTGCTTCAGCCTTTGGGTATTCCTGAGTGGAAGTGGGAGGATATTTCCATAGATTTTGTGGGAGGTCTACCTAGGACAGTGGGACTTTATGACTCGATGTGGGTGATAGTGGATAGATACACCAAGTCAGCTCATTTTCTTCCAGTGAATTCGACTTTCACAGTGGAGCTGTATGCAGAGTTGTATGTGAGGGAGATAGTTCGTCTTCATGGGGTTCCTAAGTCTATTGTGTCTAATCGAGACCCTATCTTTTCCTCCAAGTTCTGGGGTGCTCTGCAAAAAGCCATGGGGACTCAGTTAAAGTTTAGAACAACCTATCATCCTCAGACAGATGGACAGTCTGAGAGGACGATTCAGGTGATGATATGCTTAGGGTGTGTGTAATTGACTTCGAGGGATCTTGGAGTAAGTATCTCCCATTGATTGAGTTTTCATATAACAACAGTTATCAGTCCACGATTGGAGTGGCTCCTTACGAGATGTTATATGGGAGGAAGTGTAGGTCACCCATTCATTGGGATGAGATGGGTGAGAGGAAATATTTGTGGCCAGACATGGTTCAGAAGAAAAATGAAGCTATTGAGAAGATTCGGGCTAGAATGCTTGCTTCGCAGAGTAGACAGAAAAGCTAAGCTGACCTTAAGCGTAGAGACATGGAGTTCCAGGTTGGGGACCACGTGTTTCTACGAGTTTCACCACTGCGAGGGGTGAGGAGATTTGGAGAAAAGGGCAAACGGAGCCCTCAGTTTGTTCGCCCTTTTGAGATTCTAGAAAGGATTGGACAGGTGGCTTACAGGTTGGCCTTGCCACCGTCGTTTTCGGGAGTTCATGATGTGTTCCATGTTTCTATGTTGCGGAAGTATGTCTCAGATACGACACATGTGCTAAAGTATGAGGACTTGGAGTTGCAGACAGATTTTTCTTATGAGGAATGACCAGTTCAGATTTTAGATCGAAGGACAAGGTTCTACGGAATAAGACGATTCTAGAAGTTAAAGTATTGTGGAGAAATAGCAAGGTTGAGGAAGCAACCTGGGAGCTTGAGACGATGATGCGGGATCAGCATCCCGAGCTATTTAGGTAAATTTTGAGGACGAAATTCTCAGTAGGGGGGATAGTTGTAACGACCCAAAATCACTAATAGGCTTAAGGGCCTTGATTAGTGTGCCGGGAGGGCATAAATGGTTATTGTGTGAATTAAACAGTTTAATGCATGATTATGTGATGAGCATGCTTATGTGATTATATGAATAATTGAGATGCATAATCATGAGAATTAGTAAGCATGTAGGCCCTGTGTAGAATAATAGGCCATATTTGTAATTTTGGCCAGTTAAGGGTATAAATGTGATAAATTGTGGAGACCACATTGTGATGTGGATATGTTAGCAGTATGTGACTTGAGGCAATCCTAGCGAGCTAGTTAGCGGGAAAGTCACAACGGGACCCAATACTTTACTTGGGGCAAGTCAAGGGGTATTTTGGGTATTAGATGGTTATTTGGGATATCGGGTTATAGAAATAAATAATTGGAAATATATTTGAGGTTAGGAAGCTTAGATGGGAATACTGGGCAATTTTACCATTTATGCCCTTGGGGACGTTTTGGTACCTCGAGCCTCGGGATTGACTTAATTAACTAAGGTTAGACTAAGTAAAGTTGAGAAAACAGTAGAAGAATCTTAAACCGACCCTCTCCTTCTATGAGTTTTATCTCTTCTCTTTCCTCTCTTTTCTCTCAAAGGAAATCCATTGGAACCTAACAATTTCAGCTGGGAACTCAGTGAATTGAGTTGAAGTTTTTGAAGATTAGTCTAGTACTCAGTTAAGGAGTTCAACCAGGATTAAGGTAAGATTTGAATTACACTTTTGGGTATTTAAATTCTGTGGTTTTGACTGAGTTCTAAGAGGTTTTTGGGTTTTGAAATTGAAGACTGAATTGAAGATAGGAACCTGGGAGTTAGCTCAGAAATTCCTTAGAGATTTGGTGCTTCAGTAAAGGTAAACTCGAACTTGTGATTTAATGTCTGAATCTTGGTGTTTCTTGACTGGTTTTGATGTTTTTTAAGCTTTTGAGGTTCAAAAATTGAAGTGGAATTTTGGTGAGTTTCTAGGCTAAGTTTTTGTTGGGTTATGTTGCTGGGAATGTGCTAGAAGGTTGTGACAATTGGGTTGTGGAAGTAGGATGGTTTCGGGTGGTTTTGAGTGAGGTTTGATTGTTAAAAATGGTGGTTTTCTAGGTTTGTGTATGAGCGCCGAGGCCCTGTTCTTCCGTGCCGCGGCGCTAGGTTGAATCAGGAGATGGGGACCCCTCTGGGCGCTGCGGCCCTATAGGGTTGTGCCACGGCGCTGGGATAGTTTTAGAAGAGGGGAAATTTGAGTTTTTAGGGTTTTGGCTCAGGGGGCTCGGGGACGCTTCCGCTATCTTGTGCCGGGAAACGGGAGTTCCTGAGAGCACGAGATTGGTATCGAGAGATAATTATGAATTGGTTATTAATGAGAGTGCAATGTATGTGTTGTGACTAGGTATTCGACAAGGCTCTAGTTAGAGGACTGCGCTTGGGATTTTTGTGCTCAAGAAGCTCGGTACATAGGTAAGAAAACTGCACCCGGTTGTGAATTCATAATGGGACTAAGGGTTCCCTATTTTAAATACTTTGTGAAGGATAGTATTATGCCATGTAAATAATAAATGAATGGCCTAAGAGTGCCGAAGTTTACGTTGGCGCACAGGGTGCTGCTCAGCCAATGGTAGCTGAGGACAGCTTATTATTCACTGAGCTCGGTTTAAGCGAACCCGAGTCAATGGGGTAAACAGAGGGTGCGACCTAAGGGCGTTGACCCTGATTATCATATGAATTTATTATTATTATTGATTGATAAAGTTATTATGTTGAATAGCTAAGTGTTGGTTTGTTGATTCTCTAGTTGTGCCTATTGACTATGTGACTAATGTGGTATGCTATGTATTTGAATATGCTTTAAGGGTTATTTAATTGTTATTATTGTTGGTTCTATATTATCATATTTTCTTGCTGGGCCTTGGCTCACAGGTTCTACGTGGTGCAGGTAAATTCAAGGGCAAGCTTGATCAGCCTTAAATTGGAGAGCTCTGAGGGTAGAATGTACATGATCAGCTGCTCAGCCACCACGGTTGAGGGGGAGATAGGAACAGGAGGACCATTAAAATCTGTTTTGCCTTAGAGTGGCTAGCGGTCGTTGTACTTTGAAATTTTGTAAACTGACTTTCAAACACTGTTTCTTTTGGGATCCCTTGTATAAAACGTTTAATTATATGATATGTATATTTTATGACCAAAACCTTTTAACCCTAGTTCATTAGTGATGTCAGTGACACGTTTTTAACTAAATGACTTGATTAGCAAGTCCCACACCTTTATAAATACACAGTGTAACGGTCTTGGCTACCCAGGGCGTTACAGTTTAGTCCTAGCTCGGACCATACAAACCCAAAAGAACGCAAAGCTAAGGCCTAGTCCCAACCCGGATAGACATGGCCCGGGGGGTACAAACCTGAAAGGATGCAAGGCCAAGGCATAATCCGAATCCGGATATACATGGTCCGGGGGGTACAAACCCGAAAGGACGCAAGGCTAAGGCCTTGTCCCAACCCTGACATACATGGTCCGGGGGGGGGGGGGGGGAGGGTGCAAACCAAATAGGACGTAAGGCTCAGGCCTAGTCCCAACTCGGACATGCATGGTCCAAGAGTATAAAAAATTTGAAAATCGACTGACTGAACGAGGTCCCAAATAACCAAATACCTGTCCACGTCTCCCCTGTAATGGCCCAAAATCGTTGCAATGTGAGTACTAGGTATAAGTTATCTAGAATTAGTCTTATAAATGGCCCAGGCTGTTGGAACCTGACTCATAGGTTCAAAATAAGCTAATCAACTAATTTCTGATGGCCCAAGCCGTTGGAACCCAAACACCAGAATCAAGACAAATAAATTTGGTGACAATTATTAACTCCCTAATGGCCCAGGCCGTTGGAGCCTGAACAGCAGGATTAAAGAAAGTTAATAAGTTAAAGTCTAAAAAGAGATCTCTAATGGTCCGGGCCACAGGAGCCTGTATTATAAAGTCAGGATGACCCATTCCAGGCCATAAAGACCCAAGCATGGATCCCCAGACGAGATAAACATTTTCTACAACTTTTCCTCAATGGTCCCAGCCATTGGAACCAGGATCGAACATTCGACTCATTCAGGCAAAGTAGTAAAACACTTGGTGAGATTCTAACGAGTGAAACGGGAAAAACTTATGCAAAAAATGAAGTAAACACGAATATATAAATTTCCTTGGACATATCTGTGTCCATAAAAGTGTTACAAAAAAAAAAAAACAAGCAAAAGACACAAGCCTAGGCTTCGCCGTGCCCTGATGCCTCTGGGTTGGCTCCATCTGTCTCTCCTCGGCCAAGGGCTCTGCGTCAGCTTTCTCCTTATCCTCGAACTTGGCTCTCTTCGTGGCGGGGTCAGGGTAAAGCAAGAGGTTCATGTTCTTGTCCTGGAGCCAGGCCATGTAGATGGCCTCATCGAAGGTCGCCTCCAATAAGGCATCTGCCTGCTCTTTCCCTTGGCGGGCCTCCTCATGCATTTTTACCTCTTACTGAAGTAGACTGTCCAAGCCCTGGATCCGAGACTCAAGAGCAGTGATCTTCTCCTGGTCCTGGCAAGACTGGGCTTCGGCTGGCTCCAGGAGAACCTTAGACGATGCCTTATAGCCCCAAAAACGAAGAAGCTATGCCTCCAGACTAGCCACCAGCTCTTTGTGTTCAGCTTCCTTCCAGGACAAAGTTTCTTTAAGTTGGAACCGAGCCCGGGCAGCCTCTTCGCAGTCCACTTTGGGTTGGACCACCTCCTTGAACAGGGCTTCCTTAGCAGCTTCCCGCTGGTTCACAGATCCCTCCAATTCCAGCTGGCCCATCTCCAATTTCATCGCCATATAGGCCACCAAATCGGCATTCTGATAGGCCAGTAAAGCGTCCTGGAACAAATCAAAGTTAGAAAATATACAGATTAAAAATACGAAAAGCAAAGGGCGGTATGAGCAAATGACTTACAGCGGTGGCCTGGTGATGTATAGCCTGAGGGATGAATAGGGCATCCTGGTTAGCCAAGGTGGCATACTGTTTCAGCTTGAAGATTGGACATGGTAGTCCCAACCTGTTCCAGCAGGTCCGCAACGAATGGGGCTGTGTCCTGCCCCAGTTTGGGGCAAAACCCAATCTCAGCAATGAGCCGATCCACGATTGGCTGAGGAGCACTGAAAGCAGTTGGACACTCGGTAAACTCAACCTTACGCCGGATCGTCAGAGCCCAGTAAACCTCTTCCCTCTTTCCTCGGCCGTCTTCCCATGTTCGGGACACCATCTTCGACCGCTCTTACCGCAGGATCATCTCCCCCTCTTTAGGAAGAGCCGGATTGACGGGGAGCATGGGAGCCTTCAGAAGTTCTTGAGTGGCGAATTGGCTTTCCCCAGAAGAATTCTCAGCCAAGGCAAGGTCCTTGGTCTTGGCCCTTTTTGCTCGAATTGCGGACTCACCAATAGCCGAGTCTGTAGCCCTCTTCTTGGACCCTCGACTCACCAGAGGTTCCTGCTCCAGGTCAATGACCGGTGGTCGAACAAGTTGGGGCTGGACGATTTCGATAGGAACCGTTGTAATAGGGATCCCAGTTGAGGCCTCCTCGACTATAATCGACTCCGGGACCAAGCCCCCAAGAATCGCGTCCAACACCTTATTCTTGGGCGCGCTTCTGGCGGCTTTCTTGGCCGCCCGGGCCTCAAGGGCCTGCTTCATCTTGGCCATGGGATTAGACACGTCGGAACCTTATGAAATAGACAAACATAAAGAAAGTCAGCAAAGTATACAAGTGAGGATAAGAAGTGATTCAAAAGAAAAACTACGCTGAGGTCCTCCAGGACGAACCCTTATTCATAACTCGGGCTCGACTCAATTCTCCTAAAGCAAAGGAATGAATTCGATCTCCCATATCATCCAAGTCCAGGATGTTACCATATTGAAGTAACCTGGATGAGTACATAAGAGTCTCCGAGTCTACAATGATGGGGGATGAAGGTCTCATTTCTCTAACGGCCCCGAACGGGTGGCCTCGACAAACTAGTCTATCCCTAACTAAGTCCCCAAAATGGGGAGCATAAGTCAAAAGCAAAGGCAAATTACCTTGCTCTGATACACTAGCCTCGGGAGTCCCCGTGTTTGGCTGAGCCTCTTCGAAGAGAGCTTCCAGCTCCTCGGAGGCAGCCCTCTCTGTTCGTTGGGCCTATTTCCTCTTCCTTTTCACCATGTCCGCCCGGGCTATATCTTCCACAACCTCGATATGGATGAGGGCCAGTTCCTCCCTAAAAGATGGATCTTTCTCACATTGTAGCCCCAGAGGTTAGGGGCCACAATCGTCTGGTTGGCTACCAACATCCCAATTGTTCGCAGGTTGGAGGTGTTTACATAGCCCCCTACGTCCAGGTCCTCCGCGTTTAACGTGGCATAGTGATAACTCTACAAAATAGAGTTATTTTACCACTTTTTACGTGCTAATTGTTGCTTAATCCTTGAGTTTTTAATTAATTTATTAAGTTTTTAAGTAATTTTAAATTTATTAGTCTTATCATGAATTTTATATTTTTGTGTGTTTTTATAGTTATTTTGTTATAGCTAATTATTTGAATTATTGTTGTTTAATTTGAGGAAAAAAATGTTGTATTATTGAGCTTAAATGTTAAATATAAATTAAGTTTTAATTAATATTTTCAAAGAATTAATTTGATTTATTTTATAATTGAAAATATTTATTTTTGATTTAATTTATATTTATTTTGTTAGGGATTTTGTTGTATTATTGGTGTTTGAAAAGAAAAGAAAAATGAAGGAAAATATGGCGTTTTCAAGGAAAAGAAAGGAGAAGAAAATTGGCATTTATCCAAAGCCCAGACCAGCCATGGCCCAGGCCCACCATGCCTGCCTCTCGGCCCAGGCCTGTGCCTCCTGCCCAGGCCCAGACGTGCACCTTCTCAGTAGCTCCTCTTCAACCTCTGCACCCGAACCTCCAGCCGTACACCACCAAGACCACATGCTTCCCAGGTCGCCAGCTGTCACCTTCCTTCAGCTCCCACACCAACAAGTCAACACCTCCCAGCAGCTTCGCCTGGCCATTTCCTTCACCCAAGCTGTCCCCAGCCATCACACTCCTATATCTTCAAGCTTAGTTCAGCCTAGCCAGGCCCAATGCCAACATCACTCAGCCACAGCCGACTGCCACCAACACCAAGCCACCAACAGCCCCCTCTTGAGCCCACAATGTACTTTTTGTCCCCTATGTCTAAAAATGCCAATTTTTACCCAAATTTTTCTACACTTTTTACCCTAAAATCATCATCACTCCTACAATTTACCCCTATGTACCATATTATTATTAATTTAATCAATTTACCTAATTTAAATTGATTATTTTAATAATCTCATTTTGGCTATAAATAAGGGTTTTGAAGACCATTTTTGGGTTCTTAATTTTTGGTTACCATTTTTTTTCTCTCATTTTCTCTCCATCATTCCCTCTTCCATTTTGGGTTTTTTCAAGAGCATTTTCAAGTATGTATGTCATTTATTTTGTGATTTCTACTATAATTTTGTGCTTCTAATCTTTTTCATAAGATTATTAAGATCATGATGAAGCAACTTGTAACTAGGTAATATTTATGTTGTATGTTGATTTCCCTTGTAATGCAAAAAAGTTTATGGATTTTTCTTCTTCATATATGTCTTTCATCTTTAATATCTCATATTTTGGATTGTTAGATAATATTTACACTTTGTTCTTCATTATTGCAAAAACATAATATTCTTTGTGTAAGATGTGTCATTAAATTGTACACATCCATGCTTAGAACAAAAATATTATGTTTTGCCTTATAAATAACGTTCATTGATTTATTTGTTATTTCATTAGATTGATTTACACTAAATGCTTTGAAATTATAATTTTGAAAAGTGAAGAAAAATCCTATCTTTTTAGAAGTAATTTGTGCTTAAAATTATAAATCTATTTGGAAAATGATAGTTTGAATTATTTTAACTATCACTAAAACTTGGGAATCAATATACTAATAAATATTATTAAACTTACATTTTGTGGATTCTAGTATCTTAATAATCATTTCTTTTAACACTTATTTTCAAATCATTATTGGTTTATTTTTATTCTCTTAAATAGCTTTATTTTTCAATCTTTTATTTTATGTTCATAATATTAAAACTCATCAATCTTTGGAGCTAGGTTAGAATTTATTACTTTTGATTTAAAATAGTTTTCTTTTTGATTTTAGACAACTCCTTTGGGTTCAATCTCATGCTTACACGAACACTATATTCCATATACGATTCGTGCGCTTGCGAGTATAAATTTTTAAAACATACCCATTTTGGGTCCATCACGTAGAGCTTATTCTGTTCAAGGATCGACTGGGTGAGGGGGGGTCTGGCCATAGGGTCCTTTTATCCAGGACTGCAAGTTGAAAGCGGATAACAAAAAGAATGATAAGAACTAAGAAAAAAGAGACTACTTACCCACTCACTTGAAGCCCAACATCAACATGGGGTTCTTATCCAAGAGGAACCCGGATGTCATAAACCAATAGTGTCTGACATCCGGGGGATGCTGATGGACCCTAAACGGGTATGTTTAAAAATTTATATATCGCAAGCGCACGAATCGTCCATATAGAATAGTGATCGTAAGCAAGGATGTCGAACCCAAAGGAGTTGTCTAAAATCGAAAATGAAACTATTTTAAATCAAAAGTAATAAATTCTAACCTAGTTCCAAAGATTGATAAGTTTTAATAGTATGAACATAAAATGAAATATTGAAAAATAAAGCTTTTTAAGATAATGAAAATAAACCAATAATGAGTTGAAAATAAGTATTAAAAGCAAAGATTATTAAGATACTAGAATCCACAAAATGTAAGTTTAATAATATTTATTAGTATATTGATTCCCAAGTTTTAGTGATAGTTAAAATAATTTAAACTATCATTTTCCAAAAATATTTATAATTTTAAGCACAATTTTCTTATAAAAAGATAGGATTTTTCTTCACTTTTCAAAATTATAATTTCAAAGCATTTAGTGTAAATCAATCTAATGAAATAACAAATAAATCAATGAACATTATTTATAAGGCAAAACATAATATTTTTGTTCTAAGCATGGATGTGTACAATTTAATGACACATCTTACACAAAGAATATTATGTTTATGCACTAATGAAGAACAAAGTGTAAAAATGTTCTAACAATCTAAAATACAAGATATTTAAGATGAAAGAAATATATGAAGAAGAAAAATCCATAGACTTTGTTGCATTACAAGGGAAATCAACATACAACATAAATATTACCTAGTTACAAGTTGCTTCATCATGATCTTAATAATCTTATGAAAAAGATTAGAAGCACATAACTAGAATAGAAATTACAAAATAAATGACATACATACTTGCAAAATGCTCTTGAAAAACCCAAATGGAAGAGAGAATGGTAGAGAGAAAATGAGAAAAAAAGATGGTAACCAAAAAATTAAGCACCCCAAAATGGTCTTCAAAACCCTTATTTATAGCCAAAATGAGATTATTAAAATAATCAATTTAAATTAATTAAATTGATTAGATTAATTAAATAAAATAAATATGGTATATAGAGGTAAATTATAGAGTGTAATGATGATGTTGTGGTGAAAATGTGTAGGAAAAAGGGTAAAAAGTTGGCATTTTTGTCATAGGAGACAAAGGGACAAAATGCATTTTTTGTTGGGCTCAATAAGGGAAATGGCAGCAATGTGGTGGCTGGGTGTTGGAGGGGGGGCCACGGGTTGGGCCTAGAGTGGGCCTCACGTGGTTGGGCTTTTGGAGAAACACCATTTTTCTTGTTACTTTCTTTCAAAATTACCATCTTTCCTTTGATTTTCTTGCTTTTCAAGGGCAATAATTTTCCTACACAATAAATTATAAACTAAATTAAAATTAAATATTTTCATTAATAAAATATATCATATAACTCCCATGAAAACATTAATTAAAATTTAATTTACATAACATTTAATTTCAATAAAATCATATTTTTAGCATTCAAACTAACAATACTAATTTTAAATAATTAAACTACAACATATTATAATAACATATCTATAAAAACATATAAAAATCTAGAAAACTACAATAAGACTAATAAATTAAAAATTACATAAAAACTTAATAAGTTAATTAAAAACTCATGAACTAAGCAACAATTAGCATGTAAAACATGGTAAAATAACTCTATTTTGTAGAGTTATCAGATGCTTCCAGAAACTGGTGAGAAGCTGGTAAGCTTGGGGCAAGAGCTGAAATGGCTCGATCCCCATAAACTTAAGGAATTGCGTGAAATAGTTGTGGAGCGGGAGAGTGGCTCCCACGCGGATGTGGCCCATGCTCCATGTCCCAAATCTACCTACGCTTGTGTGGGCCTTTGCCTCCATCCTGGCTAGGCGATTATAAAATAGTCCGAGAGTCGACTCCATGCCCAAATGCTTCTCCAGGATATCCAACATCTAGTAGTTCCGGAATAGGTCCTTCTCCCTGTCCCTCTCCCACGTGTTTCCACTGGGGGGTTTATGTCCTTCCAGAACAAAAGGGGCCACTTGGACATACTCTTCTAGATGGAGGGTGACGCCATGATTCATGGCTGATGATTTGGGAACAAAAGGGAACAAAGCAAACAACCAGGAAGTTAGCACCAAAACCCAAAAAGGTTGGTTAAGGTACGGGAGCTCTCCAACGAATTGCTTAGAAGAGTCCCCTCCAGATCAGATCTGGGATCACCAAAGATCCACAGAACCCTGATCAAGAACAAATAAGAAGAGTTTTCTAAAGCTTTCCCAAGTTGGCCTATTACCGCTTGTTCAGGGACACCCCGGACCTAAGAGGTCCGGGACAACCCAGAGAATTTGTTCTCCTATTCTAATACACCCAAAGCTACCCTAAATGGTGGCCCTAACTCTAACAGCCCTATAGCTATAACAGCAATATAACAAAATGACAAGCACGAGAAAAAAATGAGTAAAAGGTTTGGAAAACTTACTGAAAAGTGCTGATTGTGGAGGATGATGTGTTTCCAGCGACAATGACGGCAAAACGACAGTCTTGAACAAGCGGAGGCGACCCAGAATTTCGTCCAACGATCGAGCCAAAGTCACACTTTCAGGCAAGGGGGCAGAGATCAGACGTGTAGGAAAGAGACGACGATGAAGACAGAGTAATTGACAGAGAATTTTGTCGGCAAGCTCAAACATAAAAGTTCTCTCTCGTGGGTTCGTTCGTTTAGAATGCGTAAAGTTTCTAAATGAAAGTCTGGGGGTATTGATAAGGAGCAAAAACATGTTTTAATCTAACGGTTCAGAACGACCCCCCATATCAGACGGTCCCAGATCATGCAGGGGTTTTAATAGCCCACTCGAGTGTCAAACCGCAGATTCCCCAAGTTGTGATCTGCGCCACTCTGATCCAACGGTCCAAAGGGAAGGAATTTCAAAAGTCATCCCATACAATGATCCTTAATGATGCAAAAATATTAAAGGATATGTTCATGCAGATGGGACGCTTTGAAATTTATGCTGACTTTTGGTTGCCAACATGATAACCAAGAGATCTTCTTCTAACCTGCCAAGCGCGAGTATTATTGACGCACCAATTATAGGGAAACACGTGTGCGTAGCATGATGAAACTGAAAGGTCAAGGGTCATCTTAACGGCCTTGAAGTAAATGAACTTAGGCCTTGGTAAATGAACCAGGGGCCCAGTAAATGAACTGGGCCTTTGGGATTTGATCAGGAATGTTAACGTAAATGATTTTTATACAAGTTCCCAGCAATCAATCTCCCATGAAAGTGGACCTGTCTCCTGGGGAACGAATTGGGATGTCGAGAATTGATCCTAGAAAGGAAGAAAGCCTTCACTACGCGAGCATAGATGAAGGCTTGGGGGGTAAATGTTATCCTTGTTTCCTCCCTTCATTCGCGGATCTGCACACTGGGTCCGCAGGCCATCCTGGAGGGATTTAAGGCCCAGATCAGGCCTAATAGTCGAAGAAGGAGTGAGATTTGGTGGCCCAAGTATCAGTAAAGCCCAAACATTGTCCCAGAATAGAAGCCGGGACCGTGAAGTTGGCACGTTTCATCTTCCCGGACCCATTGTCCGACATCTCCTGGACCAGGACAAAGATATCGTTTCCTCCAAATCTAAAAATGGACCGGGACGAAAGTGGATGAACCCAGATCCTAGTAAACGAACCAGGGTCTTGGTAAATGTAGATGGATGTTAGTAGATGAACCCGGACCAGGCACCCAGGTTGGGCGTGATAAGTTGCCCTTGATACTGACATCACTCCGAGAAACACGGAGTTTTGTTCCCATAACTAACCTGCAGAAGAGGTTACATACGGAATGTACGTCGTCATTGAAGAACTGTATTGCCACTATTTTGACGGATCCTGTCCCCCAGATCTCCTTTGAAGCCCACGCGAACCAGCTGAAGCTGTGTATTGTTGTCAGTCTTATAGCGTGGTTACGCTCAGGCCGGCCCAGTGGGCCTTGATTAGTGTATTTTATTTATTAAAATCCTTTGTATTAAGCCTCCATCAGTGATAAAATAGTGTTTATACCCATAGTGGGCCTTGACTAATTCGGCCCAAACCCAGAGCACTCAACTGCCTATAAATATAAACAATTGTTCACCGGGAAAAGGATCCGATGTTTCTCTTCTAAGCATACACTCTGCTCAAACTCAGATAAACTTCATTACTAAAGCTCCTAAAAGCCCTAATACAATTGACTCATGGACTAAGGCTCTTTAACGCCCCAACCATGTAAAACTCCTTGTGTGATAATCTACACTCTTCACTTTCTAAGCTCTCTTATCTTTTATAATTCTAGTTTCCGAAAAACTCGGTAAACAATAAGTATCAAATTTGTCTATTTTTAATTCAGTATTCTTCTATGATTATGCACTTGATTATTTGTTTATATGTTTTTAATAAGTTTATTTGTGTTTTTAGGACTTTCAAGACATTTGAGTGAAAAATAATGAATTTGGGATGTTTTACAAGCAATAATTAAGCTCAGAATTACCAGTATGAAAATCCACACTTCATTTTGATAACTTTTCAATACTATTTTGAAAATATTTCAAGAAATAAAAGTATTATATCTTTTCTTAGCTTTCCATATCTTTTTGAATCATCCAATTCTGAGTTATATCGAGTAAGTTATGGTTAAAATACTGTCAGTAGCAGCAGCTAAAGCAAACCGAAAAAATGGAAAAATTGCTACAGCCACGGCTTGTGTGACAGAATGCAGTGGTTGTAGCCATAAATGTTCCAAGCTGCGACCGAAGCCCGATTGTCTGGAAAATACATGTTCTAGTGGCCGCAACCGTCAGGAAACACTGGCCGCAACAAGCAATCAATTTTTCCCTTATTTTTTAATTTTAAATGTATTTTTGAAAGGGCTGTAAATGGGATTAGGGTTAAATTTTAATATAATTCTAGATTGTGAATTTTAGAGGCTAGAGAAGCCGAGGAGGAGAAAAATACATCATCATCTTTATTCTTCAATCTAGTTTTTCTTTCTTCTCAAAACTTCTTTCTTTTCATTGAATATTTTATGTTTGTGAATATGAATTTGTTTATGGAGTAGTTTTCTTTGTAGTTGAGGGTTATTTAAAAACACTAGACATGAGATCTTGAATGCATTGATCAATTTTATTCCTTCTATTCCCGTATATTAAATTTGTAATAACCAAGGTTATTATTTTTCTCCTTAATTATGATTATATGTTAGTTATTATAGTTTCTAGTTTAGTTGAGCGGTGGAAATTAAAAAGATTGCTTTAAGTTTGAATTATTTATTTTAAGGGTATGGTTTTATGGCTTAGAAAATAATTATAATTTGGATAGTTACAATTATTTTAGTTTGTATTTATAAAAAATTTAGCATATAATTTAAGTTAGTGTATAGTTTTAAGCTTTTAATATAGTTTTAATGCACATTATTTGGGTGGTCTAAGGATTTTACATGTGGCATTAAATTAAGTCTCATTCATTTAAAATATTAGGTGTGGCTGAAATTCCCTATAGTTTTATTAGGTAGAATTTTTGTGAATTTATTTATTAATTATAAGAGTTATTTTAAAAATCCAAAATGAAGACCACAAATAGTCATAGGCGTGTGACACAATTCTAGGCTAGGTTTTGACTCATTTCTGATCTGAAGAACTAGGTGTCACTCCAAGCTTGCAAAAATGAAACCAAGTAAATAAGTTGATATAGCTGAAACCATTTGAATTATTTTGAATTTAAAAGGCTTAGGTGTAGGCATGAGAATGAGTTTTGGAGGAGATAGTGAAGACTTTGACTACTATGGTTACAAGTGAGTTTGTGTGGCATCAAGGGAGTAAGTTTATCATTTTGAATAGGTAAAATAAAAGGTCTGGCCAAACCTATTGTTAAGGAATAAGATTTGAATTTTAAAAATAAGTTGAATGGTGGCGGAGAAGTTTAAGGAAGGATGTTGGGGTTTAGAGCCTATAAATAGAGCTTTTAACCATTCATTTTTTTTTTCACACAATCAAAGCTTTCAAGCCTCTTCATTTTCGAAAATTATATAGTCCCAAAAGCTCTCATCTTTGAATCCCCCACAAACAGCAAATAGCTAAACCACTATACCCTTAATAGTGCTCATGAATTATTTTCCTTCTATTTTATTAAATTAGGCTCAAAACACTAGAGCCATTATCAACCACACATAGTCAAAACCCTAAAACCCTTGTTAACCACTTTATAGCCGAAATAGTCCAAGTATTGAAGCTCTTGGTGTTGTGTTGGAGATAGGCAATGTAGAAGGCTCGAGATTTTGATCTTTTGGTTCTAGGTTAAAGGTATGACTTTTATCAGGTTTAGAGATTTTGGAAGTTTTGTAACGCCCTAATTCCTTAGAGCCGTTACTAAGTGAGTTTTAAACGTGCAATTAACTCGCTAATCAAGGTTTTAGGTTAAAAGTGTGGCTAAACTATAATAAAAGTCATGTAATTTGAAAATATAATCATTCATTGAAATTATAAAGCATTATACATTTGGGATCCCAAAATATTGTTTAGAAATATTTACAACTCAAAAATATGATTAAAGTCGACTAAACAACAAAAATGGGATTAGTACATAGCATCTCCCAAAAATACCCCTAGCCGTGGCAGCCAGGCAGGTCGAACATGTACACGTCGCTTCACGCTCTCCGTACTCATGGTTGGTCGACCTTTCCCTTGCCCTTACCTGCACCATAGAGCACCCATGAGCCAAAGCCCAACAAGAAAACTCAACACAAACAAACAACATATGTATAACTATCAATCAACATATAACAAGGCAGCCAACAGGCTAAACACATAGCGGCCATGCCGTCCCAGGCGCTTTACCAGGCCCTGGGTTCGCAGTCTACACCATGAGGATGACTCAAGCATCCGAGAAGGGTCTCACCCTGGCGACTTGCACTTTGCGTGCTCTATGCTGCTCCCGTCTCTTGCCGTACTCGGCCTCGCACTCCACGTGCTTAATGCTGTTCTTGGCCCCTTGCTGTACTCGGCTTCCTGCCGTTCCCGGCCTTCGCCATTCATTCACAGATATGCAACACATAGCATATATTCAACAAATACATAACACAAATACACACACAAACAATAGGGCTACACCCTGCAACACAGTCACATAGGGTCGTGCCTTGCAATACAAACTATAGGGCCATGCCCTGCTCTACGGGTACAACTGTTTTCTTACCTGTGTCCCAACCTTCTCGAGCACCGATATCCTGAGCACATTCCCCTAGTCCGAACCTCGCTAAAAACCTAGTCACAACGTATCAACAATATTCATCCATCAAGTTCTAATCCATTAAATAACTTTAGAATGAAATTCTAATCCCCGGAACCTTGAATTCTATCAATCCGGGTGATAAAATCCATCCCGAGCCTTAACTTTTGGATTCTCGAGCCTAAAACCTTCTCGGGGTCCAAAAACCCCTTAAGAGCCGCGGCCCCAAGGCCTTGTGCCGCGGCCCGCCTCAACCAGAGGCTCAGCCTCCCAATTTCACAGACACGTGTCGCGGCCCAACCTAAGGGGCGCATCGGCCTGCCCTTCATTTTGGCCTCCCTTCTGTTATAGAGGGCAGCAGCTCACCAAGAATAGTGTCGCGGCCTGCCCCCTTCGAACCCAAAAAATTACCCATTTTCAACAGCCAAATCCTATCCCATATAACCCAAAACCATCCCAATAACATAGTTCAATCAACACAACAATTCTATTATGTTCCCAACAACAATACCCAACAGAAGCTAATCCCAAAACTCACCCAAATAGTCAAAAGTAATTCACAACTTATCTCACATGCATAAACTTATATTTCGAACCAAAGCTACAGCAGAATTTAAATGATCATCAGATTTTATAGCTTACCTTTGAACCTAATTAAATCTCTCAATTATTCTCCCAAGTTCCAAGCTACTAGCCTCTCAAACTCAAGCCTTGAGTTCTGAATTCCTAGCTTAATTCCCTCATAATTTTCTTCATCCTTCAAGCACCCAAAGGGATTGAGAAACCGAGTGATAGGGAGAGGGTCTTCTTCTTTTTTCCTGTGATTTCCTAAGGCTTCTCTAAGCTGAATATTACCCCTGCCAAATGACCAAACTGCCCCTTAAACTTATCATATCCCTTAAGTAACCCAAGGGAAATTTAGTCATTTACCAAATCACGTTAAGTCCCCGAGTTTGCCTATAAATCCCCGTTTACTCCCAACATATCTCAATCATTACTAAATTACTACCCGTTACTCAATAATTCCAAACACATATTATATACCCAAAATACCCGTTGGCTCCTCCTGAGCCAGGTATCCGACCCCGTTGTGACTTTCAAACTAAACGGGTCCCTAGGACTGTCTTGAATCATGCATCACAAATATATCACTACTAACATGTGGTGTCAATCACAATATTGCATTTATGCCCTCAACATGCTAAAATTACAAACATGCTCCTAATAACCAATTAGGGCCCACATGCATATTTAATTCACCTAAACATGCATTTCTAATCACATACATATCAAATTCACATATTAATACAATAAATCATTTATTGCCCTCCAGGCACACTAATCAAGGCCCTAAGCCTTATTAGCAAATTTGGGACGCTACAACTATCCCCTCCTTACAGAAAATTTCGTCCTCAAAAGTTCTTGAATAACTCGGGATACCGCTCCCGCATATCTGACTCAAGTTCCCACGTCGCCTCCTCAACCTTGTTGTTCCTCCACAGCACTTTCACCAAGGCGATAGTCTTGCTCTGCAAGACTTTATCCTTCTGGTCGAGAATCTGAACTGGTTTCTCCTCATATGATATGTCCAGCTCCAAGTTCTCATAACTCAGTACATGCGTAGAATCTGATACGTACTTTCGGAGCATGGACACGTGAAAAACATCATGAATCCCTGATAAAGCTGGAGGCATCGCTAATCTGTGAGCTACCTCTCCAACCCGTTCTAGAATCTCAAAGGGGCCAACAAACCTAGGGCTTAGCTTGCCCCAAACACCAAACTGTTTCACTCCTCTCAAGGGTGAAACCCTAAGGAACACATGGTCACTGACTTGAAACTCTACGCTCCAGCGTTTCAAGTCCGGGTAACTCTTCTGGTGACTCTGGGAAGCGAGCACTCGAGCTTTAATCTTTTCAATTGCCTCATCGGTCCTCTGAACCAACTCAGGACCCAAGTATCTTCTCTCACCTGTCTCATCCCAATGGATAGGTGATCTACACTTCCTCCCATATAACATCTCATACGGAGCCACTCCGATAGTCACCTGATAACTGTTATTGTATGAAAACTCAATCAAAGGGAGATACTTACTCTAAGATCCCCCAAAATCCAGCACGTAGGCTCTTAGCATATCCTCCGGTATCTGAATTGTCCTCTAAGTCTGTCCATCCATCTGAGGATGATAAGCGGTACTAAACCGCAACTGCGTGTCCATAGCCTTCTGCAGGCTCTCCCAAAACATGGAGGTGAAGGTGGGATCCCTATTGGATACTATCGACCTCAGAGCCCCATACAATTCAGCATACTGCTCCACAGTATAAGTCGTTCTAACAGGAAAAAAGTGGGTGGACTTGGTATACCTATCCACAATCACCCACACTAAATCATGTTGTCCCACGGTCTTCGGAAAACCAACCACGAAGTCCATGGTGATATCCTCCCACTTCCACTCTGGAATCCCTAGAGGCTGCAATAACCTTTCTGGCCTCTAATGTTCAGCCTTTACCTACTGACAAGTTAAGCACTTAGCCACATAGTCCACCACACCCCTCTTCATTCCCGATCACCAATAGAAGGTTATCAAATCTTGGTATATCTTCGTCGTACCTGGATGTAAAGAATAGGGAGTGGTATGAGATTCATCCAAGATCTCTCACCGGATATCAAAATCCATCGGAACACAGATCCGACCCTTGTACTTTAGTAGTCCCATCACCAAAATAGAGAAGTCCTTAGCCACTTCGACTAAGACACTCTCTTTGTGCCCTCTCAACTAGGGATCCTTCCCCTGCGCTTCCTTGATCCTCTCAAGGAGTGTAGACTGAAGAGTGATGTTGGCTAACCGACCAACCACCAACTCTATACCTGCTCTAGTCATCTCCTCAGCTAACTTATCATATATCTGTCTTGAACTAAACAATTGTCCTGGGCCCTTCTGACTCAATGCATCTGCCACTACATTAGCCTTCCCAGGATGGTATAGGATATCACAATCATAATCCTTTACCAATTCCATCCACTGTCTCTGGCACATATTCAGATCCATCTGAGTGAAGATGTACTTCAAACTCTTATGGTCGATGTATATTTCACATGTCTCACCATATAAATAATGTCTCCAAACCTTAAGTGCAAACACCACCGCTGCCAACTCCAGATCATGCGTGGGATATCTCTGCTTGTACTCCTTTAGCTATCTCGATGTGTAGGTTATCACCTTTCTAGCTTGCATCAACACACACCCTAAATCCTATTTGGAAGCATCACAATAAACTACAAACTTCTCATTTTCTGATGGCATACTCAATACTGGAGCGGTGATCAGTCCCCGCTTCGATTCCTTGTAACTGTTCTTACACCTGTCTGTCCACACATACTTAATCTTCTTTCTCGTCAATTGAGTCAATGGTGTAGCTATCCTGGAGAACCCCTCATTGAACCACCGATAATACCCTGCCAATCCCACAAAACTCCTAACTTCCGGGACACTGCTCGGTCTAGGCCAATCCCTCACTGCCTCAATCTTACTTGGGTCAACTAGAATCCCCTCCTTACTGACAATATGGCCCAGAAATATGACTTGCAATAGCAAAAACTTGCACTTGCTAAACTTAGCATATAACCTATGCTCTCCCAACTGCTGCAATACCAGGTGTAAATGATGTTCATGCTCTGCCTCTAACTGAGAGTAAACAGTATGTCGTCAATAAACACAATCACGAACTTGTCCAAATACTCCTTGAAAACCCTATTCATCATGTCCATAAAAGCTGCTGGGGCGTTGGTTAATCCAAAGGACATAACAAGGAATTCATAGTGTCCATATCTCAAGTAGAAATCGGTCTTTGGTATGTCCTCTTCTTTAATCCTTAATTGGTGATAATCTGACCGGAGGTCGATCTTAGAGAACACTGTCTTCCCTTGTAACTGGTCAAATAAGTCATCGATCCTAGGTAAGGGGTACTTGTTCTTAATGATCAACTTGTTCAGCTCACTGTAGTCAATACACATCCTAAGAGATCCACCCTTCCTCTTAACAAACAATACTGGAGCACCCCATGGCGAGAAACTCGATCTAATGAACCCCAAATCCATTAACTCCTGCAACTAAATCTTCAACTCTGCCGGAGAAATTCTATAAGGTATCCTAAATACTGGCTCGACCCCTGGCACCAACTCTATTATAAACTCGATCTCCCGTTGTGGTGGCAACCCTGATAAGTCTGCTGGAAATAAATCTGGAAACTCACATATCAATCTAGTCTCACTCGGTCCAACCGACACTACTCTCGAGGTATCCACAATGTTCGCAAGGAATACTATGCAACCTTCCTACATTAGGTCCTAGCCTTCAATGTCGAGATCATAGGTACTCGCGGTCCACTAACAGTCCCCACAAACACAAAAGGTACCTCCCTTTCTGCTTCAAAAGTCACCATCCTGCACTTCCAGTCAATCATCGCCCCATACTTTGATAGCCAATCCATCCCTAGAATCATATCGAAGTCATCCATTGCTAACTCAATCAGATCAACAGACAACTCTCTACCATCTATCTCTACTGGCAATGCTCTAATTCATCTCCTAGAGACTACCAGTTCCCCAGTCGGCAACAAAGTCTGAAATCCCCTAGCATACAAATCACTAGGTCTACACATATGATCTATCACTCTAGAAGACACAAATGAATGAGTAGCCCCCGAATCAATCAATGAAGTAAAAGAAGAACTAGCACTAGAAATCTAACCTGCCATGACCGAGGGGCTAGCCTCAGCCTCAGTCTAAGTCAAAGTGAATACTCTGGAAAAAGTAAGGTTGTCGCTTTGCTTCGGATCCTCTTTCCTGGCTTGTGGGCAATCCTTCTTCAAATGGTTAACACTCCCACAAAAAAAGCAGACCCTGATCCTGCACTCTCAGTGATGTCGTCGTCTGCATCGAGGACACACTAGGAAACTCCTCCAGTTGTCACCTCCGCCCTGACGGCCGCTAAAAGCACCCCATGCACTCCTATCCGAGCTAGGAGGAACAAAAGAATATGGGGCCTTTCTCTTCTGATTACTAGGGCCACTACCCTGACTAGATCCAGTGAAAGGAGGCACCGTCCTCCTGGCATCGCGCTTAGCAGCGCCTTCTCTCCAAATTTGATCCTCGTCCCCCTCAACTGTAAGGGCCTTGTCCACTACCTGGGCATGCATAGTAGTCTCTGGATCCAAAGTAATCTTCACATCACGGGCAATCATAACATTCAATCCCCGCACAAACCTATCCCTTCTTGCTGCATCAGTGGGCACCAAATCCGGTGCGAACTTCGCCAATCGATCAAATCTCAAGGCATACTCTGTAACCGTCATCCAGTTCTGGGTCAGATTGGTAAACTTATCAACCTTTGTAGCTCAGACTACAACATGTAATACTTCTCATTAAGGATGTTTTTGAACTCTTCCCAAGTCATAACTACAACATTCCTTCTCTGTGTCACTACATCCCACCAGATGCGGGCATCCTCTCTGAACATGTAGCTAGCACAAGCTACCCTCTCATTCCCTTCCACCCTCATGAAATCCAAGATGGAAGAAATCATATTCATCCACTGCTCTGCCCACAGTGGGTCTTGTCCACCCTCTAAGGTGGGAGGATGCTGCTTCCTGAACCTCTCATACAAAGGTTCCCAGCTATTCTCCATAACAGGCTGAACTGGCACTGGTGCCACAGCCTGCTGAACTTGCAACTATTGCCTCAGCTGCCAAAGCTCTTCTTCTATTCGGTGTAGTCTGGCTTCCATTTCAGCAAACATCTGTTGCCGATTCGGTGGGGCAGGTGGAGGGTCCTGACCCTGGTTGTCATCCTCGGCCCTACTATCGCGAAGTCTGGCTAATTATCGAGGCATCTCAACAATATTCCTACAATCAATGGCGCCACTCATTAGGCATGATAACAACATCCAAAACCACCTCCCAATTCACATCAACCATCCATAACAGCAATCCACATAACACAAATAGCATACAACACTTAAGGGGCCATGCCCTAGCATCATGCATATGTTAACTCATTCATCATGCTCTATATAAAATAATCAGGCAAACAGCGTACTTAAGCACATAGTCAAGCATACAATTCAATCATTACCAACCAACCCTGAGTCGATCTTGTCATTAGCAGGGAGAGTACATGTTCGGTCAATCTCCAGGAACCATAAACCTTAGCTCGCTCTGATACCATTTGTCACGCCCCACGTCACTATGGTTGCTTTCTGGAATGACGATTGGCCCTACCAACCAACACGAGTCTTTCCAGCGTGCGTTGTCCTCACTCGCACGCTTCCTTGGAAAACTTCCCAGGAGGTCACCCATCATCAGATTGCTCCAGGTCAAGAACGCTTAACTTTGGAGTTCTCAAGTGATGGGCTACCAAAAAGAATATGCATCTTGTTGGCATAGGTAGTACCCATCAATCCATTTAAGCCTTCTTCAACTGTGTAGTCCCATACCTACACAGTCTTAGAATCATCACACCTAACCGTCCCCAGGCAATGTGGGATTGCACAGCTTTACCCGGTCTTTCTCCCTACGGATCACGGGATATTGACTGTCACAATCACCCACCCTTATAGGTCCGACATCCCCGTTTGCCACACTTCCGGCTGGGTCAAGCCTCTGATACCAAGTTGTAACACCCTACTTCCTTAGAGCTGTTACTAAGTGAGTTTTAAGCGTGCAAGTAACTCGCTAATCAAGATTTTAGGTTAAGAGTGTGGCTAAACTATAATAAAAGTCTTATAATTTGAAAATATAATCATTCATTGAAATTATAAAGCGTTATAAATTTGGGATCCCAAAATACTGTTTAGAAATATTTACAACTCAAAAATATGATCAAAGTCGACTAAACGAAAAAATTTGGATTAGTACATAGCATCTCCCAAAAATACCCCTGGACAATGCAGCTAGGCAGGTCGAACATGTACACGTCACTTCACACTCTTCGTACTCATGATTGGTCGACCTTTCCCTTGCCCTTACCTGCACCATAGAGCACCCATGAGCCGAAGCCCAGCAAGAAAACTCAACACAAACAAACAACATATGTATAATATCAATCGACATATAACAAGGTAGCCAACAGGTTAAACACATAGCGGCCATGTCGTCTCAGGCACTTTACCAGGCCCTGGATTTGAGGTCTACACTGTGAGGATGACTCAGGCATCTGAGAAGGGTCTCACCCTGGCGACTTGTACTCTGCGTGCTCAACGCCGGTCCTGGCTCTTGTCGTACTTAGCCTCACACTCCACGTGCTTAACGCCATTCCCGGCCCCTTGCCGCACTCGGCTTTTTGCTGTTTCAGCCTTCGCCGTTCATTCACAAATATGAAACACATAGCATATATTCAACAAATACATAAACAATAGGGCTATGCCTTGCAACACAGTCATATAGGGTTGTGCCCTGCAATATAAACTATAAGGCCATGCCCTGCTCTACGGGTACAACAGTTTTCTTACCTGTGTCCCAACCTTCTCGAGCACCGATTCCTGAGCACAGTCCCCTAGTCTAAACCTCGCTGAAAACCTAGTCACAACGTATCAACAACATTCATCCATCAAGTTCTAATCCATTAAATAACTTTGGAATGAAATTCTAATCCCTGGAACCTTAAATTCTATCAATCCGGGTGATAAAATCCATCCCACGCCTTAACTTTTGGATTCTCGAGCCTAAAACCTTCTCGGGGTCCAAAAACCCCTTAACAGCCACGGCCCCAAGGCCTTGTGCCCCAGCCAGCCTCAACCAGAGGCTTAGCCTCCCAATTTTGTAGACACACATCCCAACCCAACCTAAGGAGTGCTGCGGCCCGCCCTTCATTTTGGCCTCCCTTCTATTCTAGAGGGTCGCGACTCACCAAGAATAGTGTCGTGGCCCGCCCCCTTCGAACCCAGAAAATCACCTATTTTCAACAGCCAAATCCTATCACATATAACCCAAAACCATCCCAATAACATAGTTCAATCAGCACAACAATTCTATTATGTTCCCAACAACAATACCCAACAGAAGCTAATCCTAAAACTCACCTAAATAGTCAAAAGTAAATCACAACTTAGCTCACATGCATAAACTTATATTTCTAACCAAAACTACAGCAGAATTTAAATGATCATTAGGTTTTACAGCTTACCTTTGAACCTAATTAAATCTCTCAATTAATCTTCTGAGTTCCAAGCTACTAGCCTCCCAAACTCAAGCCTTGAGTTCTGAATTCCTAGCTTAATTCCCTCAGAATTTTCTTCAGCCTTCAAGCACCCAAAGAGAGAGAAACCGAGTGATAGGGAGAGGGTCTTCTTCTTTTTTCATGTGACTTCCTAAGGCTTCTCTAAGCTGAATATTACCCCTGCCAAATGACCAAACACCCCTTTAAACTTATCCTTATCCCTTAAGTAACCCAAGGACAATTTAGTCATTTACCAAATCCCGTTAAGTCCCCGAGTTTTCCTATAAATCCCCATTTAATCCCGACATATCTCAATCATTACTAAATTACTACCCGTTACTCAATAATTCCAAACACATATTATATACCCAAAATACCCCTAGGCTCCTCCCGAGCCGGGTATCCGACCCCGTTGTGACTTTCATACTAAACGGCTTCCTAGGACTGTCTCGAATCATGCATCACAAATATATCACCACTAACATGTGGTGTCAATTTTAATATTTCATTTATGCCCTCAACAGGCTAAAATTACAAACATGCCCCTAATAACCAAATGGGGCCCACATGCATATTTAATTCACCTAAACATGTATTTCTAATCACATACTTATCAAATTCACATATTAATACAATAAATCACTTATTTCCCTCCAGGCACACTAATCAAGGCCCTAAGCCTTATTAGCAAATTTGGGACGCTACAAGTTTAGTTTTATTGTAAGTCTCTAATCTTAATATTTTATGTTATATGTAAGGTTTTGGGTGATTTTCTATAGCAAAGAAATCTCTCTTTTTCCTCTCATTTTTACACTCAAGGTAAGGAAATTTAGGTTGTTTAGTTATGACCTAGTTTTGTGATGTGTATGACCCTAACATTTCAGGTACATTAAGAAGATAAGTAGCTAGACCTAAGGTGTTCAGAAAGAGTATGACGGACCTATAAGTTGATCTCCGGTTGGCATGGTTGCCAAAATTTTATGACGGACCTAAGTTGATGTATGGTAGGCTTGGTTTCCGAAATTGTATGACAGACTTATGTCTGAGGCTTAATTGCCACCCCTGTATAAGCACTTATCTTTTTCTTATTCCTGTTTTTTTATTATAACCATTATGACCTATGATTATGATCTTTGTTATGACCTAGGATATATTATGATCTTATATGATTAGTAAATTAGCATTGTTATGATCACTTGTATGAACTTATGGTATGATTGTTATGACTATATGATTTTAAGTTTGCTTGTTTATATTTTTCTTACTGGGCTTAGAAGCTCACTCCTTATGATGTTTGTGTGCATATAATTGAGGTTAGAATGGCCGGTGGCGAGTGGGACCTAAGAGCTTAGTGATGTATTCGTAGGGACCATATAGCCGAGGAAAGATCAACGACCCTGTGATTTTATTTTCCAAAGAATTTCCTTTAAAGTTTTTCTTTTATTTTAATGTTAATCATTTTATTATGTTAAATACTACTATTTTATTTTTGTTAAGACATGAGATCCCTTTGCTTAATTTGATTTTTCTAAATAAAATAGCAATATTTATGTTTATGATCTAACGCTGTGTTCTTGATAATTTTATGAGAAATTAAGGTGTAACAAAATTAATTATATATTTCTATTTGAATGTCATGGATCTTGTAACATCTTATTTAAACTGCCGCTAATTAGGATTTTGCATTATTCTACTATCATCTTAGGATTGCTATTCACCTAATAGTTTAGAATTCTAAGTAGAGTGATAAATTTTCAATTAGAGTATTGTGACGAGTATCTTGATTGTGAAGAAAAATAGAACCTAGGCTAAATGAATCACATGCTTAATGAATTTTTTGCTTAGATTAACCTGTTTCCATAGAGTGTAATGCTTTTCCTAGGTTAAATACATCGCATGCTTAATGTATTTATTGCTTGGTAAAATGATTAGTTGAGAGCACTTAGGTTTAATTAATTATAATAGGAAAACTAAGACAATTGACTTCTTAAGTGTTATCTGCGGGGTTAATAATTTAATTGGGAATAAGGGAATATTAGTTATCTTTGTTGATAGATTCATTGTCAAAGGTGGAGAGTAACTCTTGACTATTTCTTTAAAATCGCAGTTTCCTTAGTTCTTTAATCGTCACTCTTTAATCTTTATTCTTTTTAATCCTCATTTTATTTTATGTTTTAGTCTGTAAAAACTTAATCCCTTAGTTAATTTTTTTTATTTCTTATTTTGAATAATAATTAGAATCATAGTTACCACTATACTGAAGTATCTGTTATAAGTGGTTAAAATTAATAATTAAATTTGGTAAGACATACGACACGCGTCAAATATGTAACTGGATAATGTTTATTTTGTATGTTGATTTCTCATTTTGTGCAATAAAGTTTATGGATTTTCTTCTTCAAATATCTTCTTCCATCTTTAATAACTTGTATTTTTATTTTTGGAAGATATTTACACTTTGTTCTTCATTTGTGCAAAATTATAATTTTTTTTTATTAAGGTGTGCCATTAAATTGAGCACATCCAAGCATAGAACAAAAATATTATGTTTTTTCTTATAAGTAATGTTCTTTGATTTTTTTTTCTTCATTAGATTGATTCACACTAAATACTTTGAAATTATAATTTTAAAAGTGAAGATAAATCCTATATTTCTATAATAACTTGTGCTTAAATAGAAAATCTAATTTGAAAAAAGTGATAGTTTGATTAATTTCTACTATCAATAAAACTTGGAAATCAATATACTTATAAGTATTATTAAACATACGTTTTGTGGATTCTAATACCTTAGTAATCTTTATTCTACCATCTTGTTTACAATTCCTATTTTATTTATATATCTTGTCTTTAATACATTTATTACCATCCTTTATTTTATCGCTCTTGATACAAAAACATCATCAATCTTTGGAGCTAGGTTAGAGTTTATTTAACATTGATTTAAAATAGTTTCTTTTTTATTTTAGACAACTCCTTTGGGTTTGATATCCTTGCTTACACGAATTCTATACTATATATATGATTATTGCACTTGCGAGTTATAAATATTTAAAACGTGCCAATTTTGCGTCCAACAAGTTTTTGGCGTTGTTTCCGAGGAGTTGTAAGAAGAGAAACAAAATGTTAATCCAGGTGAGTAAAATTCTTCTACTAGTTATATAAAAAACAAAAAACAAAATATCCAAACAAAATTATATATGTATAATTATTATTTTGTTATATTTTTGTTAGTTGACGGCACTTGTGCCTCCTAACCATCCTTTTATTTTCTTTTTTTATAGTCGACGACACTTATGCCTCCTATTATCTTCCCTATCTTTCTCTTTTGTTGTATTATTTTAGTTGATGGCACATGTGCCTCTTAAATCTTGTGTTATTAGTATTTTTTTTATAGTTGATGGCATTTGTGCCTCCTAACTTTTTATTTTTATTTTGTTATATTTTTTTTAGTTGATAGGACTTGTACCACCTAGCTTTTGTTTTAATATCCTACTATTGTTTATGATTCTCTTAATTTTATTTTCCTTTTCTTTTTACCTTAATTGTTGTGTTTAGTACTCTTCTTAGTAGTAAAATCTTAAAAAAAATATTAATATCTTGAAACTCTTAGTATGCTCTATGGTTGCAGTCTTAATCGATCTTCCATATCAAAAACAGGTTTCTTGAGGTTTTCATTGAGTTTTTTTACCACATGGGTCCCATTGATTATAGTTGGAATTTTGAGTACAACCATTTGTTGGTTTTTATTGATCAAATCAGAGATTATACGCAACGGAACAACAATCAAATTGTCAGTTTAATCCCAAAAGATTTCTAGATCTACTTCTTCACATGCATATATATATATTGAATCAAAGACAAGAATAGAAAAAATTACCTTAGGTCCTTCCTTGCTGCTATCTTTTTGTATGGCTAAATCCTTGAGATCTCACACCAAGATCTTCCAAAATGTTCTCAGCACACAAAGAACAAGTGTGGGCTCGCTATACAAACAATAGGCAAAAAACTATTTATCAGAAGTTCTCAACACATGAGATCTGATAAAGTTTGGACCTAGGTTTTGTGAAGAATAGTGACTTTTGTTTGTGTCACTGTTCTCTTTCTCTGAGAGAGATTTCTAGATATTTTCCTATCCCTGAAAAGTTACGTTCTGTAAAATGATATCATATATTTAATATATCTAATATATTAAAATATTTGTTATTTTAAACAATTTAAAATAACTGATCAGTTATTAGATTTTTGTTTAAATAATAATATTTTAATCATATTAAAATATCTCATTATATATTTAATATTTAAATAACTAAAATTGTGGTACCAAGAAACTGATCACAATCTCTTATGCGTGTAGCACAGTGACTGTGCACTGTGCTACACGTGTACCACATGCCAGTGATGGCATGTGATTTTTCCCAATTTTTATTATTATTTAAATACCAAAAATCCCAAAAAATAAATTAATTCAAAATTAATTATATTTTTTTAAAATCAAATAATTAATTAATTCTTAATTAATTAAATACACATAATTAAACAATAATTATGTTTGATACATAGAAAAATATTTTACTTATCACATAAGTCCTTTTTGCCCATTTTTGTATTTACCTTTGTCAGTGATTGTTTGAGCCATTTCGGGGACCATGGACCCATAAAATTAAGCTCCAATAAATAAACTAAATAATTAAACTCTTTAATTATAATAGTTAATTTATTAATTCTGATATTACTCCACTATAAATTCAGAATTGCACTCTTTATGTTATAGATATACTTTTACAGAAATCTTTTCTTAAGTCGTCCATTGATATAACCATCTTACAATAGTTCAACCCTCTAATTAATTAGTTCATAAATTAGAATGGAAGAATTACCATTTTACCTTTCTAATTTACTTCTTATTCCTTAAGTACCATTAATTCACTAGTGAATAATTAATCTATAATCTAATTATAGATTTGAGCTCAAAATCATTCAGTTCCAGAATTAACCCTTAAGGGAACTAATATACGATCCGTTAGGAAAGATTAGATTCCGTATTGTTGATACATGTTCCCAGCCATCCATGATATTAAATCTCCAAAACAAAAGTCATTAGCCTCATTCTTTGAAGAGACCTTAACAAATGAATCAAAAGATTTAATAAACATGAACAGGAGTTCATGAACACTCAGGATTTAGGTTGATCTATAAATGATCATCAGTTATGATATGAATTACAAGTCTTTATTGTTAAATGGTTTTTGGATAAAGACTTTAATTCATATCGGTCCATGTCATATATAATCATATTATATAAAGCACATTTACCGAGATGTTTTTCCACATCAATAATTTGAAATTAGATTATTTGTATCATTATGATACTCAGTAAACCGTACTTACAACTCCAATTAAAGAATTCCATAACTTTAATTTGTTGTTGTTGACTATTTTTATTCATTCATGTGATCTTAATTCTCTCGTACTAATACAAGATCACATCCTCAATAATGAATATGGAATTTTTCTGATATTTACAAAATTATTCAAACAATAATTTAACAATCTAAATATAACAATAATAATAAACCGTTGTATTTATTTATTCACAGAAAAACAAATGTCTTTACATGCTTTTAGGACACACTCCTAACAATCTCCCACTTGTACTTAAAGCAAGTGAGGCATTTCCCTCAATCCCATATTAAGTACATGACCCTTGAATTGCTTTGCTGGAAGCATCTTCGTGAATGGGTCTGCCAGGTTGTGTTCTAATGCGATTTTCAGAATGGTCACATCTCCTCAATGTACGATTTCTCTGACTAAGTGATATTTGCGCTCTATATGCTTTCCCCTCTTGTGGCTTCTTGGTTTTTTAGAATTGGCCACTGCTTCACTATTGTCACAGTAAAGAACAAGTGGTTTTTCCACTTCTGGAACTACTTCCAAATCTATGTAGAACTTTTTCAGCCAAACTGCTTCCTTAGCTGCTTCACAAGCTGCTATGTATTCAACTTCCATGGTTGAATCAGCTATACTGGATTGCTTAATGCTTCTCCAGGCAACTGCTCCACCACCAAGAGTGAATACTGACCTAGAAGTAGACTTTCTACTATCCTTGCCAGATTGAAAATCTAAGTCAGTGTATCCAGTAGGTTCGAGGTCACTACCCGAATATACTAGCATATAGTCTCTCGTTCTCCTGAGATACTTGAGAATATGTTTCACCGCAATCCAGTGTTCCAAACCTGGATTTTATTGATAACGACTGACAATCCCTACTGCATAACATATGTCAGGTCTAGTACATAACATTGCATACATTAGGCTCCCTACAGCTGATGCATAGGGATACTTTCTCATATCCTCTTGCTCTTGTGGTGTCTTTGGACACTGATCTTTGTAAAGAGTAATTCCATGTCTGGTCAGCAATTGACCCTTTTTGGAATTCTCCATAGAGAATATTTCAAGCACTTTATCAATATAATTTGCTTGTGAAAGTGCTAGGAGCTTGTTCTTTCTATCTCTTAGAATTTTAATGCCTAGAATAGCTCGCTTCTCCCAAATCTTTCATTTGGAATTTGTCAGCCAACCATTTCTTTACATTTGATAATGTCTCTACATCATTCCCAATGAGTAGGATATCATCAACGTAAAGAACTAAGAAAACCACAATTTTTCCATTGATGTATTTATAAACACATGCTTCGTCAACATTTTGTTCGAAACCATATGTTTTAATAGTTTCATCAAATGTTAAGTTCCAAGATCTTGATGCTTGTTTCAATCTATTGACCCAGATTTTGATCAACTGACACGAAGTCGGAATATGCTTGATGTGAATGAATATGCTAAGAGGAATCAAATGACGAGAAGTAATAAGAACACGATATTCTATAGTGGTTCGGCCCCAGGATTTGGTAATGACCTACGTCCACTTAGACTGTTATTGATATAAGAATCAAAGGAGTGATCAAAGAACAAGGGTTCAATGAGTTTCACTAACCTCTGAAGAACAATACAATATTCCAAGGAGAATTACTCTAATCTTCAATAATTCCAAAGCCCAAAGAAAGGTCCCTTCCTTGAGCTCTCCTTTTTTATTTATAGGCTCAAGGGGGATTACATAAGATCGTTGCAGATATTCTCTCCTGAATAATCGGATACTCAGGAGATTGTGTGAGTTAAATTCGGGATTGACAAAGATCTTCACAGTGATGTTACATTACATGCGGAACCATCGACCAGACTGGTCGCAGGTAAAACTGGACTGCTTACTGCTTCTAATACGTCTTCTGGTCGATGCACTAGCAGAGTTCCTCCAGATGTCAGCCACGTGTCCAGGGATCAGTTTCCACGTCATCAATGCCAATTTTTTGGATAACATTTGCCCCCCAAGTTTATTTATTACGAGCAATAAATAAACTTTTGAGCGAACGACCCTTCGGTAACCCCGCCTTACGTGTCAGAACTCTTCGTGTGTTCTTGGAAAAAGCAACCTACTCCTGTCTAATCATGACTTTTCGGTTCCCCAGTAATAATTCGGCGGCCATTCCTCTTCCCCATATTTCGAAAAAGGGAAACTGATGATTACACCTTTATAATGCCACAGACAAAATTATATAATATCTTCGAAATCTTCCTTTTCTTTTTACGCACGCCATTACTCTTTCCAGAAACCCTAAAACCAGAGCTCTCGTCTTCTCCCAGAAACCATCCTCCTGCACCTTCCAAGTTCATCTTGAAAGCACCTTGACTTCCGAAGACCCTCTACCTTTCTCAACGATCTTTCTTCTGGTAAGTCTTCAAATTTTTATGTTTTGTATCTTGACAATGCATGCTTCTGTATGTCGATTGTTTGAGTTCATCTGTTTTTGGTTTGAGATGTTTGTGGGTAAAATTATTTACGAGTTAGTTTGATAGTTAGGATCGTACTTTTAGGACGTAAAATCGAAGTAAAAATTCGATCTTTAGGCTAGTTGGAAAATAGGTTTTTCCCGCCCTAAGGGGAGTTGAAAAAGCTTTTTTGAAAAACTTTTTACTTTCAACCTTTGATCCGTTTTCAAACTGTTCGTGTGGAAAAATTTAGCTTTTTGTTAGAATGTTGTTGTATAAAAGTTTGGCTTTTATACTCGACCAGCGTTATTCTAAAAAGCCTCTAAAAATTCTCCATCCTCACCTCCCCATTCTTCTGTTTGCAGACATTGATGCCAGATTTGTGGGGAGGTGAACGGCCCATCGATGACGATCTTCTCGCCCAGCTGCTCCAAGGCGAAGAACAACCGGCCGCTCGAATCCACGAGATTCCTTTTTCTCGATCCTCATCCAGACCTCGTCCTTCTCCTCCTCAAATGGCTCGTTCCAAATCCGTAGGCAAGAAAAGACCTGACTCCAATGATAGTCCAAACCTTCCTGCTCAGCCTGATTCGCAGGCTAGGGTTCCCTCGAACAGCGGTCGAAACAATCCTATTCCTGACCTTAATATCCAAATTAGAGCCCGCCCTCGCCATCAGAATCTGCCTGATGTCGAGTGGTATATTTCCCCGACCAGCGTAGTGACCCTTCGGATGGTTGCTAACTATTTCAGGAAGTATCCCCTCACAGGGGTTTCCATCAAAATTCCTGCCGCAGACCAAAGGGCTAACCTCCCCGGAGGTATATACAGCGCCTGGTCTCGGTATCACATAGAGGCGGGGGCTTTCCTCCCTCTACATCTTTTTTACCAGGGGGTGGCTAATTATTTCGATGTCGCCCCCTTCCAAATTACTCCAAACAGATATAGAATGCTGGCCGCACTCTATATCCTGTACAAACTTAAAAAAATGGCCAGAACCTACTCCCCACGAGGTCAATTATCTTTTCGACCTTAAATCCAACCCACAACAATATGGGACGGGTTTCTTCCACCTCTGTCACCAGGAGACAAACCGGACGTTCCTGAGTGACACTACGCACATTTCTAACGTGGGGCAGTACAGTAAGGAGTACTTCCTTACTCCAGACATAACCAACAACAACCTGGCCTTCACCCGAGGAGGTAAGTACCGTCTTTGACTGGTCGATACTTTCAATCAAGGAGTTTCCTTTCATTTTTCTCAAACTGTACTTTGTCTTTCAGGCCCATGGTTACGTCTGACCCCAACACCAGACATGGTGTTGAGGTCCAATAGACTGGCCAGGATGACAGACGCAGAAAAAAGCGTCAAGTCCCTGGTTACTGATGAAAACCTGAGTGGCCTCTTGGCTCCTCGCCATGAAACAAGAGGGTCCGTGGTAGCCGATGCCACTGCCGAGGGGGTTCCCGAGCAGCAACCTCCTGCGTCCCCTCCTCGAAGGAGGCCGACGGGGGTTACAATCAGGGAGCCCACGGGCAATCCTTCCGCAGAAAGGCCTTCTGCTCCCCAAGGCAAGGGGAAACAAAAGGCCAAAGAGCCAGTTGTGGACCTGGGGGAATCCTCTTATGAAAATGGTAAAGTTATTTTGCTTTTAAATAGCTTGCCAATTCCCTGTCATTTGTTTGACGGGGAGGGAAAATTTACATATACTCCAAATCTAGGGCCAGACTTCTTCATGCCAGATAGTGAGTGTGTGACTAATAGAGTCAATAGTATAGCGACCAGTAGTTGTAGCTCGGGTACTAACTTTGTGACCTTCTTTTCTGTTGAATAAAGAGTTTTCATCTGCCTTTATCTTACCCTTTGTATGTTTTTACTTGTATGCAGATATGGCCACTCCCAACATCTTCGACCTATACAATGCTGAGGAGGAAGAGGAAGTTCCTCAGCTCCGGCGAAAGTCGTCAAGGAGACAGGCCGGCGAAACAAGCCGGAGACCGGCCAAGAAGAGTCGAACAGAAGACGCTCCCAGGGACGTGCCAGTTGGGAAAACTTCTACTCATCCTACGACTCCTGCTGAGAAGCAGACTCCTCCTCCCCCGCTGAACCCTCCGATTGCGCCCACCAGGGAACAAGACAAGCGGGAAGAAGCTCTTAGGGGCCAAACTCTCGAGCCATGCCTTACGAGCAGCTAAATACCGCCTTGCGCACATCGCGAAGAACGACTGCGTCAAAAATGCACTAGTCGAGGCAGAGAGCATGGCAGTCGACCAAATCCTGAACAGGACTCTGAACGAAATAGCCAGTGCAAGTGCCTCTTTATCTCTTAGGCCTTAGTCTTTTATTCTTCGTAATAGGTTCTAACTTTATCTTCTGTCCTCAGGCTTTGCTGTCTGCAACCGCTGCTCGTACCCGCACCCAAGCCACCATCGAACAGGCTCGGGCAAAGGCCATCGAGAGGCACCAGGTGAAGGCAGCTGAGGAACTTTCGGCTGCAGAGGCCAGGCACGCAAAGGATTTGGAGGCGCTGGCTCAGCAGAGGGATGCCGCAGTGACAAAGCTGTTAGAGGCTGAAGCTACGAAGGCAGCTATAATAAAGCAAAGGGAGGAGTATCAAGATGCCAGCCGCACCCAGTATCGCGAAGTCAAGAGATTGGAAGAGGAGCATAAGTCCAAAGACGAGGCCATTGCTACTCTCGAGGGCAAAGTAAAACAGCTGGAGCTTGACAACTCCAAGAATCTGGAAAGATATAAGAGGACGACGCTCCAGTGTTTTTACAATTTCTGGAAACACAATCAGGGTGCCAACTTCAGCTATCTTTCAGAAGATGTCAGGACTGCTGAGCTGGCTCGCTGCACTGCTCAACTGGCTGAAGAGGAGGCAAGAGCCAGGGTCCCTGCTTCCCCAAGCATTGTTGGCGTAGAGGAAGAAGGAGTTGCTGAGGATGCTGCCAACCAAAATGCTGATAAAGACCCTTCTGCTCCCAATGCCTCTTGAGCTCTTCTTTTTTTTTTTTTAATATTTTTTCTTTCTTTTGATTATACGACCCACGGGTCGTGATGTAAAGACAATTCCTTTTTTTGAATTTGCTGCATGGGTAGCAAACCTTTTCTTTTATTTAAACAGTTACATCCAAGCAGCGATGCTTGCGGTGTAAGAGATTACATCATGATGATATAACATTTTCATTTATTATAACATTTGTTCGTATGACCGAACTTAGCATAGTACTTTGGCTTGATTTAACAAAATGTAAATTTTGAAAAATACTTTAAGTACCTTAGCATGCTTTCACTCATTTTGTTCATGTGTTTACATACCTCATGGTATGCTTTGCTATAGATGTGCCTTATATGCCCCCCAAGTGATCGAGGAGCTTTAGGTCCTTAGTCACTTGCCTTGACCACGACCTGTTCGAACATTTCTGCTCGGGAGAAAAAGTAATACTTATAATACAGCAAAACAACACACGTAGTGAACAAATACTTGTAAATATAAATTCACAAAGGTTGGCAAGAATGACTGGCTGCGCACAGTCCCTTATAATCTCGTATTAATAATGGACTAAACATGTCTTTACGAGTGATTCTAAAATAGAATCTTACATATACGAGCGATTAGCCATACAGCGTGGCTAACCCTCTTTGCTAAACTTGTAAAAAGTAAAATTTTAATACAAGCCAGTCCTTTAAAAAGGAATGTTCACTGATAGTACTTGCGCAGGTGTTCTCCATTCCAATAACGTGGAACGAGAACTCCGTTCAAGCGTGCAAGTTTGTAGTTGCCCGGATGAAGGACTTCTTCAATCTGGTAAGGTCCTTCCCAATTAGGTCCGAGTACTCCAGCAGTGGGGTCGCGGGTATTTAAGAAAACTCGTCGTAGCACCAAATCTCCGACGTTGAATTTTCTTTCTTTAACTTTGGAGTTAAAGTACCGGGCGACTTTTTGCTGGTACGCAACAACTCGGAGTTGGGCTTTCTCCCGTATCTCATTAATCGAGTCTAGGGATTCCATCATCAGTTGGCTGTTCTGGTCTTGGTCGTATGTTAATCGTCGATGTGAGGGGGGATCTTATTCGATAGGCAACATCGCCTCATATCCGTAGGCTAAGGAAAATGGAGTATGTCCCGTCGCTGTTCGGTGAGACGTTCTATATGACCAGAGGACTTCAGGCAGCTGCTCTGGCCACGCTCCCTTAGCTTCTTCAAGTCTCTTCTTCAGGGTATCTTTAAGAGTTTTATTCACGGCTTCGACCTGGCCTTTCGCTTGGGGGTGTGCAACTAAAGAAAAGCTTTTGATAACTCCATGTCTTTCGCAGAAATCGGTGAATAAGTCGCTGTCAAATTGGGTTCCGTTGTCTGAAACTATCTTTCTAGGCAAGCCATATCGACAGACAATGTTCTTGATAACAAAGTCAAGAACTTTCTTGGTCGTGATGGTAGCGAGCGGTTCAGCTTCGGCCCATTTGGTGAAGTAATCGACTGCTACGACTGCGTACTTTACTCTGCCCTTCCCTGTAGGTAGGGATCCAATCAAATCTATCCCCCATACTGCAAAAGGCCACAGACTTTGCATCTGTTTTAATTCGTTCAGAGTTGCTCGTGGAATCTTGGAGAACCTTTCACATTTATCGCATCTTCGTACAAACTCCACCGAATCCTCGTTCATAGTTGGCCAGAAGTAGCCTTGCCTTAGAATCTTCTTTGCCAAACTCTGCCCCCCAGCGTGATCCCCGCAGAAGCCTTCATGCACCTCCTTCATGAGTTCCTTAGCTTTTTCCGGTGTAACGCATCTGAGTAATGGCAAGGAATATCCCCTTCGGTACATAACACCATCGACCAGTATGTACCTAGCAGCTCGCCTTTGTAGAGTTCTGGCTTTGTTTCTATCCGTTGGTAGTGTACCGTTTGTCAGATACTCCAAATAAGGTGCCATCCATGTATCCTCCATTCAAATCTCCATACTAGATTCGACCGCTTGTATGCTTGGCTTACTCAATCTTTCCACTGGCACAATGTTCAAAGTGTCAGCGTCCTTCGCGCTCGCGAGTTTGGCTAAGGCATCTGCGTTTGAATTCTGATCCCGCGGAATTTACTGAAGGGTGTACTCCGTGAATTGGGCTAGCAAGTCTTTTGTTTTATTCAAGTAGGCCACCATTTTTAAGCCTCGTGCTTGATATTCTCCTAGAACTTGATTCACCACCAGCTGTGAATCACTGTAAATATCAAGCATCTTTGTGCTCATATCTTTCGCCATCCTCAATCCAGCGAGGAGTGCTTTGTATTCGGCTTCATTATTTGACGCGGTGAAGTCGAACCTAATAGCGCAGTGAAATCGATGCCTTTCCGATGTTATCAATATCACTCCTGCTCCTGCGTGGGATTCGTTAGACGATCCGTCCGTGAATAATTTCCACGAAGGGGCTTTCTCTTGAGGCTCAGGCGCACTAGGATGTTTGCGCTGCTCGCTGTCTGGGAGTTCAGTGAACTCTGCAATAAGGTCGGCCAAAACTTGTCCCTTGACTGCTGCTCGCGGTGAATAAGTTATATCGAACTGCCCCAGTTCGACTGCCCATTTTAATAATCGTCCAGCCGCTTCTGGTTTTTGGAGGACTTGTCGAAGGGGCTGGTCGGTTAGAACCGTAATAGGATGGGCTTGAAAGTAGGGGCGCAACTTTCTAGAGGCCAGGATTAGGCAATATGCTAACCTCTCAATTGGTGGATATCTCAATTCTACCCCGATCAGTCTCTTGCTGACATAATAGACTGCCTTTTGTACGCCTTTTTCCTCTCGCACTAGTACCGCACTAGCAGCAACTTCAGTAATCGCCAGGTAAATAAATAAAGTTTCTCCTTCGATCGGCTTTGATAAGATGGGAGGTTGTGCCATATGGGCTTTCAAGGCTTGGAATGCTTGCTCGCAGTTTCTTGTCCATTCAAACTTCTTATTTCCCCTAAGTAGATTGAAAAAAGGGACGCACTTGTCTGTTGATTTCGAAATAAATCTACTTAGGGCTGCGATTCTCCCGGTTAAACTTTGTACATCTTTGATCCTTTCTAGCGACTTCATATCGATCAGGGCTTTTATCTTGTCGGGGTTGGCCTCGATTCCTCTTGAATTTACGATAAACCCCAAAAACTTCCCTGATCCAACTCCGAAGGAACATTTAAGGGGATTTAACTTCATTTGGTATTTGTTCAATACATCAAAGCACTTTTGTAAATCCCTTACATGTCCTTCTCCTTTTTTAGACTTTACCAGCATGTTGTCCACATATACCTCCATGTTTACTCCGATCAGCTCCTTAAACATGTGGTTGACTAGTCGTTGGTAAGTCGCACCTGCGTTTTTCAGTCCGAAGGGCATTACTTTGTAACAGTATAAACCCGTATCGGTCCGAAATCTGGTGTGATCCTCGTCGGGGGGATGCATGCTAATCTGGTTGTAGCCCGAATACGCATCCATGAACGAGAGGATTTCATGCCCTGCAGTGGCATCGACCAGCTGGTCGATTCTTGGGAGTGGGAAGCAGTCCTTTGGGCAGGATTTATTGAGGTTTGTAAAATCCACGCAGGTTCGCCATTTTCCATTTGGCTTGGGAACCAGCACTGGATTGGAGACCCATGATGGATAAAACGCCACCCTGATGAACCCATTCTCCTTTAACTTTTCAACTTCCTCTTTTAAGGCTCTCGATCTATCCTTATCGAGCAGCCTTCTCTTTTGTTGCACGGGTGAAAAGGTCTTGTCTATATTCAGGACATGGCTGATGACTGCAGGATCTATCCCAGCCATGTCTTTGTGCGACCAGGCGAAAACCTCCTGGTTCTTTCGTAAAAATTCCACCAGTGCGTGCTTCGTGGTAGGTTCTAAGTTTTTTCCAACCTTCACGACTCTAGTCGGGTCTTTTTCGTCGAGTTGGACCTCCTCAAGATCCTCGACGGGTCCAACGTTTTTCTCAAAATCCCCAAAGCGAGGATCTAAGTCTCTATCCTCACTTTGGGCAACACCCTATTTGGTGACTTCATCACCGGTTTGGGCTTATGTATCAAATGTCATCTGCAACCTATCGGAGGTAGTGCTCTTCGGTGTTCCATTCTTCGCCTTTGTGATTGAGGCGTTGTAGCACTCCCTGGCTTCTCTCTGGTTCCCCAACATGCGTCCTACCCCCGCGTATGTTGGGAACTTCATGGCCAAGTGCCACATAGAGATGACGGCCCGTAGATCAACCGGTATAGGCCTCCCAATGACAGCATTGTACATTGAAGGACAATCGACCACTACAAAAGTGGCGAGTAATGTCCTTGTTGCAGGCGCTGTACCCGTCATCACTGGTAGTTTGATCAATCCGGCGGGGGCGAGTCCTTCTCCAGAGAAGCCGTATATCGTTTGGTTGCAGGGCTCCAAGTCCTTAACAGACAATTTCATGCGTTCAAATGTTGACTTATACAGGATATTGACTGGACTTCCTGTATCGACCAGCACTCTCTTTACCATCATGTTGGCCATCTGGATGTCCACGACCAGTGGATCGGAATGTGGGAAACGGACATGTTGGGCATCGCTGTCAGAGAAGGTTATTTCACCTTCCTCTGAACAAGCCTTTTTTGGTGCGCGGTCCTCCACAGTCATCATCTCGATGTTCTGGTCGTGGCGCAGAGTCCGAGCATATCGTTCCCTGGCCTTTCCACTATTTCTCGCGAGGTGCGGGCCTCCACATATGGTTAGGAGTGTGCCAGTCACGGGGGCAGGCTGTAAGGGTGGCGAGCGTTGGCGTGTGGGTGCCTGCTTGTTGCTACCCGGAGCTTCTCGTTGGGAATTTCCCGAGGCCCGTACGTATCTTCTCAAGTGTCCTTGTCTAATAAGGAACTCGATTTCATCCTTCAACTGGTTGCATTCGTTGGTGTCATGTCCATAGTCGTTACGATAACGACAGAACTTCGTAGTGTCTCTCTTCGAAATATCCTTTCGAATGGGGCCAGGTTTTTTGTAAGGCACACTAGAACTTGTGGCCTGATAAACCTCTCCCCGAGACTCAACGAGGGCAGTGTAGTTAGTGAACCTAGGTTCATAACGATTACCCTTGGCTCGTTTATTGTCGGAGGTGGAAAGCTCATTATACGGCCGTTTTCCACCATTCTTGCCATTGCTGTTGCCGTTCCCGTTGCCTTTGCCGTTGCCATTAGGCTTGGACCCATTGGCAGCTTTGGCGGGTTCGAATGCTTTATTATCCTTGCCTAAGGGCTTTCCATCATCGGCAATGGCTTCTTCGAGCTTGATGTAGCGATCATCCCGGTCCAAAAATTCCTGGGTAGTTCTTACTCCTTCCTTTCGGAGACTTTTCCAGAGGGGAGAATGACGTTTAACCCCTGTGGTTATGGCCATCATTTTTCCTTCGTCCCCCACCATTTTCGCTCCAGCCGCCGCTCACATAAAGCGCTGGATGTAATCCTTCACTGATTCTCCATCCTGCTGGCGAATTTCAACCAGCTGGTTTGTTTCGATCGGATGCACTCGACCTGCATAGAACTGTCCATAAAATTCCCTTACCAACATTTCCCAGGAAACTATGCTTGCGGGAGGGAACTTACAAAACCATTCCTGCGCGGCTTCAGAAAGTGTTGCAGGGAAGATCCTGCACCGAGCATCTTTGGACACTTTCTGAATGTCCATTTGTATCTCAAATTTATTGATATGAGATACTGGGTCTCCGTACCCATCAAAATTTGGAAGTGTAGGAATTTTGAACTTGCTTGGAGTTTCTGCATTAGCTATCCTTTGTACAAAAGGAGTGCCTTTCCTCCTATCGTGGTCGATATACGACGTCCTTCCCCCGACCAGCTGCTACACTGCTTGGTTGAGGGCATCTATTTAGGCCTGTATAGCGGCAGGAATCGATGTGGCCTCTGTTGTTGTGGGGAGGTTATCGCCATGCCGCTCGCGGCGATCGTTTAGTACATCACGCAAGTCTTCGTCTCTTCTCCGCTGCTCGCTACCCCTGAGCCGGTTGAAGACATTATTCTGCTTGGGCTGCCTCCCAGCGTCCCGTCTATTGGGCTGGTCATCTTGAGGGACCTGGCTCCTGCCTTTACCTCTTTCTTCATTCCTTCGGCCAGTGTTTCCCTTGCCTGAGTCGGCCTCATTATATCAATGGCCATCTTTGAACCTTGATTGGCTATGGTGGGATTGACTGTTCCCTCGATTTCCGTCCCTGGCTGAAACGTCCCGAACGTTAGAGGGCGGCCTGCGCTGGTCGTGGTGTCCCCGTGCATTATCATGCCGTGGGGGACCCCGGACCGCAGAGCCTAACTCTGAGTCCCTCCTGTTACCAGGGGGATAATGTCCTCTGTTCGGTAGGTTTGGCTCATTGCCCCTACGGCATCTAGGACTACAAGGCTGATGTTCGGCCCTATTCTGCCTTTGTGGCGGGGGATTTCCGCGACCAGCTTGGGACGGTGGCTGCGCCTCAGGGTCCAGTGGAACATCATCTTGGGGCACCTGTGGCTGCTCGGGCCTTTGCGAACTCGAAGGTTGGATTGGTGGGCTGGGATTAGGACCCCTCTGGGGTGGCCCATTGACAGGTTGGTCAGGTTGCGAAACAGGTGCGGCTTGATTCCTTGCCAGTTGCAAGGCCGCCTCAAGGGCTGCCATGGCTTCGCTCTGGCGGCGGTCCATCTCCGCCTGCCTTTCGCTTAATTCCGCGTGCTGCCGTTCAATCTCCTGCTGCTGCCGCGCCACAACTTCGGCAGCAGTCTCTTGACTGGCTTTCAGACTAGCCAGCTCCTCCTGCAATGCCCCCAGGGTACTCTTCAGTGTTGCATCATCCATATCTTCCTCCTCAAAGTCCAAATGTGGCTCATCCTCCGCCACGCTCGCAGGGGGAGGAGGAGGTGGGTTTGATGGCGCAGCAGCGACCGCCTGTCCAGCTTTCTTTCCAGTTTTCGCCATTGATTTTCTCAACAATGATAAATCAAGCTCTCAATGAAAGCACCAGAATGTTGACCCAGATTTTGGTCAACTGACACGGAGTCGGAATATGCTTGATGTGAATGAATATGTTAAGAGGAATCAAATGACGAGAAGTAATAAGAACACGATATTCTATAGTGGTTCGGCCCCAGGATTTGGTAATGACCTACGTCCACTTAGACTGTTATTGATATAAGAATCAAAGGAGTGATCAAAGAACAAGGGTTCAATGAGTTTCACTAACCTCTGAAGAACAATACAATATTCCAAGGAGAATTACTCTAATCTTCAATAATTCCAAAGCCCAAAAAAAGGTCCCTTCCTTGAGCTCTCCTTTTTTATTTATAGGCTCAAGGGGGATTACATAAGATCGTTGCAGATATTCTCTCCTGAATAATCGGATACTCAGGAGATTGTGTGAGTTAAATTCGGGATTTACAAAGATCTTCACAGTGATGTTACATTACATGCGGAACCATCGACCAGACTGGTCGCAGGTAAAACTGGACTGCTTACTGCTTCTAATACGTCTTCTGGTCGATGCACTAGTAGAGTTCCTCCAGATGTCAGCCACGTGTCCAGGGATCAGTTGCCACGTCATCAATGCCAAATTTTTGGATAACACAATCCATATATGGATTTCAACAATTTGCATACCTTTTGATCTTGATCCTTCTTTATGAACCCTTCTGGTTGTTCCATATAAATGGTTTCATCAAGGTGGCCATTCAGAAAAGTTGTCTTGACGTCCATTTGCCATACCTCATAATTATAGATGGAAGCTATGGATAAGAGTATGCGAATGGACTTAAGCATGGCCACAGGAGAAAATGTTTCTTCATAGTCCACACCCTCTCTCTATGTGTAGCCTTTGGCCACAAGCCTTGCTTTATAGGTCTCTACCTTTCCATCTGCACCCATTTTCTTCTTGTTGATCCATTTGCATCCAATGGAATTAACATTGTCAGGCAGATCTACAAGTTCCCAGACTGAATTGGAATACATTGATTCCATTTCTTGATTCATGGCATCTTGCAACTTATCAACATCAGGGTCTTCCATTGCTTCTTTAGAAGTCAATGGATCATTCTTTTCAGTATCTGATACAAGACGTGTGCCTCATGTTCGTAGCGAATAGGTTGTCTCACAATCCTCCCACTACGACGTTGCACTGGTTTTTCCTTTTCAAGAATTGTGGTTTCTTTGGTTGTTTTATCATTAATTGCTGCTGGTGACTTTGCGACTTTATTTGAGACCATCTCCTCTAGTACAACCTTACTGCGAGGTTTTTGGTTATTAACATAGTCATATTCAAGAAAAGTTGCATTTGTCAATACAAATGTTTTATTTTCTTTTTGGACTATCGAAAATTCCACTTCTAGTCTCTTTAGAATATCCCACAAACATACACACTTCAGAGCGCGTTTCCAACTTCCCAGTCTTCCTTTTCAGCACGTATGCATGACACCCCCAAATTCTAAAATGGTTTAAACTAAGTTTACAACCATTCCATAATTCTATGGATGTCTTTTGGATAGACTTAGGTGGAACATCATTCAATGTGTATAGAACACATTGAATCGTATAGCCCCTGAATGACAGTGGTAATGATGAGAAACTCAGCATTCATCTAACCATATCTAATAACGTTCTATTCCTACTTTCTAAAGCATCATTTTACTGTGTTGTTTCAGGTGTAGTGAGTTGGAATTGAATGCCATGATCACGTTGATGGTTCTTGAATTCATAGTCCAAGTACTCTCTTCCTCGATCAGATCGAAGTGCTTTTAAGTGATTTACCTAATTGCTTTTTAGCCTCTGCTTGAAATTCTTTGAACTTTCCAAAAGTTTCAGATTTTCTTTGCATTAAGTATAGGTAACCATATCTTGAATAATCGTCAATTAAAGTGATGAAATATTCACAATCTCCTCTTGCTTGTACATTAAGTGGATTGCAACATCCATATGTACTAGCTGAAGTGGTTCTGTGGCTCTTGAACCTTTATCAGAGAAAGGTCTCTTGGTCATTTTGTTTTCTAGACAGGAGTTACAAACAGGGAGAGATCCAATAGATAGTTCTCTTAAAGGACTATCCTTTACAAGCCTATTTATTCTGTTTAGGCCAATATGGTCCAATCTCAAGTGCCACAGATATGTCTCACTATTGGAATCAGTTAAATAGATCTAGGATTAGTTGTGTTAAATAATTTAGAATTAAAAAAAATTGTCATTCATTATAAGTATGTAAACTTTGTTTATCCCAAAGCATTTTCATAACAAGTAAATAGATAATTTCTTTAAATAATAACTACTTTATTAATAAAGAAATAAATGTTATGCAAAAATAGAAATAAGTTTCCAAACATTAATAATCAAGATTACTAACAATAAACTAAATTTCTAGACTGTAGTTTTCTTTGTTCAAAGAAATCTAAAATTTCTAAAACAAAATAAAGAAATTTAAATTGTTCAACTAGCAATAAAATTACTAAATAAAAACTACTGCTCTCCAACTTCTCCAGCTCCTTACTTGCTACCAAAATCCTCATCAGTCTCTTCCTCCTTTTCAGGGTTCTGATTCTGCAAAAGGAAAGACAAAAGAAAAATAGATTAGTGGCATATATTTTTGAATCTACTATTCAAAAATTTGAATCTTATATTCATACTGTTTGAATCTATTATTCATAGTTGAAAAATATATGTAAATCTTATTTACCTTTTTTCGTTTGATATAAACGATGACACTCAGCATAGACTTCGTCTGTCATTGCTCGCCACATCTCATGTGTTGAGTCATAGTGTATATATTTTTCCTTTGTTTCGTCAGGCATGGTTGAAAGCATGCAATAACGTGCCAACCGATCGGATTTCATCCAATTTGCATATTTTTCTTCTGCTTCATAGCTAGTAGCCAGAGGTGGTTCTGTTGGAGGTTTTTCACAGACAGTTGACATCATCTTCTAATAAGAAAAAATAGTCAACATGCCTCGAAACCAGTGTTGCATATTTTCAGGTTCAAAAACCAAGGATTTGAGAAAGGCATCAGTGTGTAATTCACCAATAGACATTTTTCCTGGCAATAAATACAAATAATATTATTATTATATTTAGAAAAATAAATATCAAAGTTTTCAGAAATTAAACGTGATGCATGAGCACAATTAAAACACATAAAATAAAGATTAATTTCCATGATAAAATTTTCTAACAGTTAAAGTGCCGCCTTAGGGTCGGTCAAATTAATTTTAGAGAATTTATAAGACATTCTTATCTGTATTATTTAATACTTAAAATAACTCTTTATTTTCTCTTTTAAACATCAAAGTACCGCTTAGTTTGGTCAAGTTATGATTATCTACTTCATAAGCTTAATCATAACTTTGTGAGTGTAACCCATTATTTCGGAGTTCATGACTTAACTTAGGACATGCCGCCTTAGGGTCAGTCAAGCCTAAAATACATCATTAGTTCCTATCTATGTAAGAAATACAACCTTGCTATTGATATGTCCAGACACCTTCCTTAGGGGGACGAAAACAAATCCGTCGCGAGACGCTATTCATATCTCACGGTGTTATATTAATAATGGAGACCATGGGTTATGTTTGAGATATCAACCCTCTCCCACTCACTATTTTGAAATAAGTGTTTTTAACCTAATTAATTCCAAATTAATTATAACATCCTTAAACCTTATTGACATAATTAAAATTGGAAAGAAAGCGAGTTTCTAGGTCCATATCCAATTTTAAATTACCAATCATGTTCATCTAAACTTTACTAAAAAAGACACTTTTACAATAAAGTTGGTTTAAAGAAAATAAGTCATAAAGACTTAAAATTGGTGTGATATTTTACCAAGTTTTCAAAATAAAACTAAGTAATTTACATGCAATTGATTTCACAAAACAGTTCATATAAACATATAGGATAATCCTAATAATCATGTTTCTACTAATGAGATGCATGATTATGACTGTGTGGGTTTTTATGTATGGCATACAATGCATGAACATGTTATCAATCACATTAACCACATGAAAAAAACTTATTTAAATAAATAAATAAACAAAAAATGTTGAACCAGGTGCTTTTGGGTATTTCTAATTTTACAACCACTTTATAAAATAAAATAAATAAAATTAAACCGCCTTGATCTCCATCGGGCTTCTTTACTTTGTCGGTAGGATATGTGTCGTTGTTGGTCTAGAATAATAATAAGAAAACAATTTTCTAATTATTTTGATTAATTAAAACAAACTATTAAATAATCATTATTTTTATTTTTATTTTTAATTAAAACAACTTTTTAATTAAAACTGAAATGAATTTAAATTAAAATCTGTTATTTTGAACAAATAAATTTTAAATAAGATATTAAAAAAATTTTGTTAAGATAACAAAAATATCTCATTATTTAAATATCAAATTTCAAAAATAGGATATTTAAACATTTAAATTTTTTAAAAATAACAGAATAATTTCAGAAAAAATAAAAAAAATTCTGGACCAGTCAGGCGGGAACACGTGGCGTCAAACGGGGCCGCCGGGTTGGACTATACGAAACCGTACGGATCCGTACGGACGGGTCCGTACGACGCCCGTACGACGTCCCAGCAGTGGCTCGGACATCGACCTCGGAGGATCGGTGGCTGAATTCTGAATCCCGGGCTCCATTCTAACTTTTGTGTGATCGGAATTACAATTTTATGGTGTCAAAAACCAAATAAAATTACATAAATCCTATGCCCTTTAATGGCTTACACAATGATCTAACCATAAACAAATCCTAACCCAAAAACACCATATAATTAACGATTCAACATTCGCATGCATTCAATCACATTAAGCCATCCATCCATTCATCAAAATAAATAAATGCATAAAATTAAACCCACACAGATTCAATACATATATATATGTGAAGATGGCTCTAGTACCATTTGTTGGTTTTTATTGATCAAATCAGAGATTATATGCAGCGGAACAACAATCAAATTGTCAGTTTAATCCCAAAAGATTTCTAGATCTACTTCTTCACATGCGTATATATATTGAATCAAAGACAAGAATAGAGAAAATTACCTTAGGTCCTTCCTTGCTGCTATCTTTTTGTATGGCTAAATTCTTGAGATCTCACACCAAGATCTTCCAAAATGTTCTCAGCACACAAAGAACAAGTGTGGGCTCGCTATACAAACAATAGGCAAAAAACTATTTATCAGATGTTCTCAACACATGAGATATGATAAAGTTTGGACCTAGGTTTTGTGAAGAATAGTGACTTTTGTTTGTGTCACTGTTCTCTTTCTCTGAGAGAGATTTCTAGATATTTTCCTATCCCTGAAAAGTTACGTTCTGTAAAATGATATCCTATATTTAATATATCTAATATATTAAAATATTTGTTATTTTAAACAATTTAAAATAACTGATCAGTTATTAGATTCTTGTTTAAATAATAATACTTTAATCATATTAAAATATCTCATTATATATTTAATATTTAAATAACTAAAATTGTGGAACCAAGAAACTGATCGCAATCTTTTATGCGTGTAGCACAGTGACTGTGCACTGTGCTACACGTGTACCACATGCCAGTGATGGCATGTGATTTTTCCCAATTTTTATTATTATTTAAATACCAAAAATCCCAAAAAATAAATTAATTCAAAATTAATTATATTTTTGTTAAATCAAATAATTAATTAATTCTTAATTAATTAAATATACATAATTAAACAATAATTATGTTTGATACATAGAAAAATATTTTACTTATCACATAAGTCCTTTTTGCCCATTTTTGTATTTACCTTTGTAAGTGATTGTTTGAGCCATTTCGGGGACCATGGACCCATAACATTAAGCTCCAATAAATAAACTAAATAATTAAACTCTTTAATTATAATAGTTAATTTATTAATTCTGATATTACTCCACTATAAATTCAGAATTGCACTCTTTATGTTATAGATATACTTTTACAGAAATCTTTTCTTAAGTCGTCCATTGATATAACCATCTTACAATAGTTCAACCCTCTAATTAATTAGTTCATAAATTAGAATGGAAGAATTACCATTTTACCTTTCTAATTTACTACTTATTCCTTAAGTACCATTAATTCACTAGTGAATAATTAATCTATAATCTAATTATAGATTTGAGCTCAAAATCATTCAGTTCTAGAATTAACCCTTAAGGGAACGAATATACGATCCGTTAGGAAAGATTAGATTCTGTATTGTTGATACATGTTCCCAGCCATCCATGATATTAAATCTCCAAAACAAAAGTCATTAGCCTCATTCTTTGAAGAGACCTTAACAAATGAATCAAAAGATTTAATAAACATGAACAGGAGTTCATGAACACTCAGGATTTAGGTTGATCTATAAATGATCATCAGTTATGATATGAATTATAAGTCTTTTATTGTTAAATGGCTTTTGGATAAAGACTTTAATTCATATCGGTCCATGTCATTATATAATCATATTATATAAAGCACCTTTACCGAGATGTTTTTCCACATCAATAATCTGAATCTAGATTATTTGTATCATTATGATACTCAGTAAACCGTACTTACAACTCCAATTAAAGAATTCCATAACTTTAATTTGTTGTTGTTGACTATTTTTATTCATTCATGTGATCTTAATTCTCTCGTACTAATACAAAATCACATCCTCAATAATGAATATGGAATTTTTCTGATATTTACAAAATTATTCAAACAATAATTTAACAATCTAAATATAACAATAATAATAAACCGTTGTATTTATTTATTCACAGAAAAACAAATGTCTTTACATGCTTTTAGGACACACTCCTAACACTATTATGCATAATTAAATGTAAATTTGTTTAAAGAATTTGAGTTAGTTTTGTTTAAATATAAATTTTTCATAATTTGACACTTTTCTATTATATTTGAATTTGTGATATTTTGATATAGTTTATATAAACATTAAATTCTTTAAATCTCTTAAAAAAAATTGAAAATCCTAGAATTTGCTTGATTATCTCTTGAGACGAAATCCTAAAAAATACATTATTTAGGAAATTATTTAGGTCATTTTTGGAAAGTTTGAGTCTTTCTATATAATCACAATTTCATATTGTTGTACCCTAATTTTAGGCTGACTTCATTCACTCGGCTCGGGTACAGCTGGCGAATAAATATACAGAGAAATAACCCAGGGAATGATATCTGCTTATTATCCACATAGACAACTCCAGTTTCATGTGGACACGTGTGGTGTTAGGTGTCCTGGGTTTAACCAGAGCTACGGACAAGAAGGATGTTGAAGCATGAGCTTGAAGGAGATATCCAGCTTGTGGTAGTTCTAGTATATTGCATATCCGTGGATCCCCAGAGATTCAGGATCCCTTTATACGTATATTTATGACCAAGCGGTCATATTTAATACCTCAGATATTAGGAATACATTTACCTTGTGATCAGATCATATCCCAATATAAATATGAATTATTTGTATTAAATGTAATAATTAGGTAAATGTGTGATTGACTCACGCAGTTACCCAAACATGTCCATGAAATTCCCTTATAAATACTGGGAACATTGGATAGGAGAGGAGACGATTATTCTGTATTACTGAGACTCTGCCAAAATAGAGAGAGAGAGAGAGAAACAACAATAATATAGACTCGTGGACTAGGTGGATTTGAACCATTGAACCACGTAAAAGTTCTGTGTTCTTGAGTGAAATCATTTATTTTTCATTACGGTTTATTAAGCACTAATCTACATTATTATTTCTTAATACACTATTGGCGAAAAACCGCGTCAACAGTTTGGTGCTTTCATTGAGAGACAAATTAGTGCTTTATCAAAATCTCAGTCGAATCTCATCATGGTGCTCACCCGCTCAATGCACGATAATGAGATAGAACAGTCTGGTGGGCAAGAGGCTCGGCATACCGCTGTTTCAAACGAGCATGGCCCTAAAGTCCAGCAACATCCGAGAAAGCAACCGGCGGGTCATAGCGACATTGAGAGTTCAGTGTTATTACCACCGAATCCAAACCCTGACTACTTAACTACCATTGAGATGGAAAATATGCAGTTAAGAAGCCATCTTGCTAAGGAAAACAGTCAAATTGAGGAGGTTTTGGCTCGGTTACCTCCTCTTGCAATCGACGTTAATGTTGGAAAGAGGCAAAGTGCATCTCACAAGTCCCACAGGGATAACTAATCCGAACCAAGTCGTTCAGTCAAAACTGCCACCCCAAGTTATGTGCCTGCAAGGCGAGATCGCCAGAATGCTCAACCTAATGGCCCCCATAGGGGTCATCAGCATGTCAGTCGATCGGTTGATTCTGCAACCCCAAGTTCGTTGCCTCCTTCACAAGCACCTATGAATGCCCATGGAAATCCCCGTGGAGGGGCTGGGACAAGCTCACAGAGAGAAAATGTTCCAGTAAACCCTCCTATGTCGCGATCGGATCGTCAGGCACAGAGAGCTAGAAATAATGGGGCAGAACAAAGGCGAGCTAATCTAGTTTGCCCTAATGGGACAAGGATTGCCTCGCCAATAAGGCATCCCCCATCACTTATAAGACATCCGACGGCACCTCGTCTTGCACAGGACACTCCAGCTTATGGAGACAACAAGAGAAATCCTCCTCTATCTACCATTACCTACGTCCCACCGACATGTGTTGAAAATCTAGATCCTTGGCCCCAACCGTGAGCTATAAGCTTCGCAAATGGGAGTTACTGGACTGAAAGTCATCGTAGTGGTAGGTCCAAGGGAAACCTAAGAAATCAGTTGAGTTCAGTGCAAAACCCTCAGTATGAGTCGTAACCTGATTTGCGTGATCTCCTGAATTCACAGAGAAGGAATCCAGCTTGGAATGAAGATGTTAGTTATACTCGACAAGAGGGAGGTCCGTGCATAGTACGCGATAATGATAATGCCCCACCAAACCAAGCTAGAGCTTGAAGGGACAATAACCCATCAAACGCATACGATAGGATGGGAGCTGTTGAACAGCCCCCAGGTAACCTAGGGACCATAGAACAGACCCTCGAGAGGCTAGCTCTGATGGAAGAGCAAATGAAGAAACTTTTATCTAGAAAAGACAAGACGATTCTAAGTCAGAGGATGAGTTCGAGCCTTTCGCTCAAAATATTGCGATAGCCACATATCCGGTAGGCTTCAGAATGCCACACTTGTCAAAATTTGATGGAGATGGAGATCCGTCAGATCACCTCTGAATGTTTAACACCATGATGATGGCCCACAATGGCGAACACGATCTAAGGTGTATTTTATTCCCTACAACTCTGTTCAGGCCAGCCAGGCAGTGGCTTAAGAAGTACAAGAGACATTCCATAAGCTCGTGGAAGAATTTTTTCTCCGAGTTCAAAAAAGAATTCCGAGCTTCACAAGTAGCTCGAGTTGAGGCTGATTCATTGGCCAATGTAAAGCAGCAACTGGGTGAGAAGTTGAAGGCATATCTAACTCGGTTTTCCAATGTTGTTGTATGAGCTAGGGATGCTGATGACAGCTTCAAGCTCATGGCACTGAGGACAGGAATCCTCGTCGGGGGTGACCTGTGGCAAGAACTTCAAAGGAAAGGAGTTAAGAGTGTGGATGAATTCTTGGCTCGAGCTCAATAGTGGATTAACCTAGAAGAGGCACCAGCTTCTGTCACAAGAACCAGCCAGATCCCCGTCCAACTTGTTGGAGCGGTAACGGATGTTGAAGCTACAACTCAAATCGTTACCCAGAATAACCAAGGGGGAAATAACAAGAGGAATGGAAATGCCGAGGGAGACCAGAGCGGGACAAAGAAAAATAAGTCTGGGGAGAGATTCAAGCCTGTTTACGCCACTTACACCAACCTAACAGATACTAGGGAGCACATCTTCCTGGAAAATTCTACTCGCCTTCCATGGAAGAAGCCAGAGTCGTTGAAGAACCAGAGGGCAAAGAGAGATCCTTCGTAGTTTTGCTGGTTCCATAATGATATTGGTCATAACACTGATGACTATCGACAGCTGAAGGATGAGATCAAAACTCTCATTAGAGCGAAACCTTTGGCCTAGTACGCCCAAAATCGGGTGGTTCCTAATCAGCCAGCTGGAACAAACCCTTCGTCAATCCACAAAGCTCCAATAAGTCAAACCGGAGCTCAAGCAAATCAAAATGATCCTCCTCCGATAATAGGGGGAGATATAGCCACCATTTCAGGAGGACCTCATCTGTCAGGCACGAGAAGATTGGCCCAGAAGAGGTACATTAACAAACTGTAATCCCATAACAGAGTAGAGTTCATTCCTGAACAGCGATTGTCAAAACAACAATGATTGGAAAAATAACCAATCATTTTTACAGAAGAGGATGCCAGCCACGTCCAATTCCCACATAACGATCCCTTGGTCATAACCGTTCAGCTCGCCAACCAGAGGGTCCGGAGGACACTAGTAGATAATGGGAGTTCTGAGAATCTACTTTTTAGGTCCACCTTGGAAAAAATGGGGTTGTCTGTAACAGAATTGAAGGCGACCTTAATGACGTTCTACGGGTATTCTGGTGAAGGGTCAGCAACCATCAGGACGATCGAATTAGTGGTAACATTGGGAGAGGGCTCACAAACTATCTCCAAGTTACTTTAGTTCGTGGTAATCGACTATCCAGCTGCATACAATGCAATTTTGGGTCGACCTGCACTGATGGCATTTTAAGCCATAACCTCTATCCGCCACCAAGCAATAAAATTCCCATCAGTTGCGGGAATATGCACCGTCAGAGGTGATCAGCTCGCTGCCAAGGAATGATATAACATTTTTATGAAGGGAAAATCACAACCCGGCCAGCAAGCTATGGTCATGAATAACGGAGGTGAGGAGTCCAACGCAATGACATTGACCAACGGATAACGATGCCTAATGCGATGACATTGACCCACTGATAGGCGAAGACAGGCCAGAAATCCAAGCTATAGAGGAGCTCAAGGAGGTAAATATTGACCTCTATGAAGCTTCAAGAGTCGTAAAGATTGGGAAGAATCTTAATGATAAAAGGAAGAATGAGCTGGTCAATTTCTTACAAGAGAATCTGGACGTTTTCGCTTGGTCACATAAAGATATGGTGGGAATAATTCCAAGTGTAGTCATGCACACTTTAAATTTGGACAGGAACGTGCCTGTAAAATCCCAAAAACAGAGACGGTTAGGACCAATCCGAGCTGAGGCTCTTGAGGAAGAAGTAGCTCGACTACTAAAGTGCGGGTTTATCCATGAAGCAAAATACCTGATTTGGGTGGCCAATCCCGTGCTGGTCCCAAAGCCAAACAGGAAATGGAGGACCTACATCGACTTCTCCGACCTGAACAAAGCTTGTCCCAAGGATTGCTTTCCACTACCAAGGATTGATCAGTTGGTACATGCCACAGCAGGTCACAAGCTCATGTCCTTCATGGATGCGTATTTTGGATATAACCAGATCGCGATGAATCCCATGGACCCGGTACATACCGGCTTCATGACCCCAAATAATGTATATTGTTATAAAATCATGCCCTTCAGGCTGAAGAATGCCGGAGCTACATATCAATGCTTAGTCAACAAAATATTCATTAATTAGATCGGGAAAGGTATGGAAGTGTATGTCGATGATATGCTTGTTAAATCAAAGGTTGTCGATAACCATGTGTCCGATCTTGAAGAATGTTTTGGGATATTAAGGAGATATGACATGAAGCTGAATCCTCAAAAGTGCACCTTCGGAGTGGCATCTAGAAAATTTCTAGGATTCATAGTCAACACGAGGGGGATAGAGGAAAATCTTGATAAAATCAGATTGTTGTTAGAAATGCCGTCGCCCAGGTCGCGAAAAGAAGTTCAAAGGCTGACTAGAAAGGTGGCAGCCTTGAATCGCTTCATTTCAAAATCTACTGACAAGTGCCTACCATTCTACAACTTGCTCAGGGGAAACAAAAAATTTGAATGGATTGAGGAGTGAGAACAGGCATTCCTCGACCTAAAAACGCACCTGGCCAAGCCGCCAGTATTATCTAAGCCTATGTCTAGAGAACCTTTGTTCCTTTATTTGGCCGTGACAGAAAGTGCAGTCAGTGCCGTGTTAGCCGAGAAGAAGACCGTGCTAAAAAACTAGTGTATTATATAAGCAAGAGACTTCTCGGAGTTGAATCACGATACCCACTGATAGAGAAGCTGGCATTCTGTCTAATATTGGCTTCCACGAAGCTCTAGCCTTATTTCCAATCTCATTCAATCAACGTCATGACCGACCAACCTTTAAGGCAGGTATTGAAAATCCTGAAATGTCGGGACATCTTTTAAAATGGGTTATTGAGCGTAGTCAGTTTGAGATATTGTACGTGCCACAGACCTCAGCCAAAAGTCAGGCCCTTGCTGATTTTGTGGCTGAATGCACTGGATTTCAAGAGGAGCTCTTGAAGGAACCGGTGCAGGAGTTATGGAAAATCTTCATGGATAGATCATCAAACGAGAACGGATCGGGAGTAGGGATCATTTTAATCTCCCTAGAAGGACATCGACTCCATACAGCTCTGAGATTCGGATTCGAAGCATCCAAAAATGAAGCCGAATATGAGGCTTTACTAGCTGGGCTGAGAGTGGCAAGGGAGCTCAAGGCAAAAGCCATCCAATGCTATAGTGATTCTCAGCTCATGATCAATCAGGTATTGGGAGAATACCAAGCTCAAGGTACAAAGATGGCGGCCTACCTAGCTAAAGTGAAGGGAGAACTGTGGGAATTTGAGTACAGTTCTGTTGAACAGACACCTCACGAGCAAAATTCAAATGCTGATGCCTTGGCACGACTTGCAACCAAAAAAGAAGCTGAGACATTGAATGTAGTGCCAGTGGAGTTCTTGGAGAATCTAAGTGTAACAGAAATGGTAGAAGTCGAAATGATTGAAACAAGACTGGCCTGGATGACTTCCATAATGGAATACCTCACAACAGGAAGGCTACCTGGTGATAGCAAGGTTGCAAGAAAAAAAATATATCAAGCTCCGCGGTATATGATAGTGGATGGGACATTGTACCAACGTGGTCATTCATTGCCTCTCTTATAATGTGCTCTGCCTGAGGAAGCTAAAACCATTTTGCAAGAAGTGCACGAAGGTTTTTGTGGAGATCATACTGGGGGTCAAAACCTAGCACTGAAAATACTGAGGCAGGGCTATTTTTGGCCCACTCTCACAAAAGATTCAATCTCGTATGTCCAGAAGTGCGACAAATGCCAACATTTCACCATAGTTTCTCGAGCTGCTCCAGTTGAGTTAACGATGATCTCATCCCCGTGGCCATTCACGATATGGGGAATCCATCTAATAGGGTCTCTACCTATGGTGAAGGGAGGAGTTCGTTACGCAGTGGTGGCGATCGACTATTTCACGAAGTGGGTAGAAGCCGAACCTCTGGCAACCATCACTTCAAAGAGATTCTTAGAATTTGTGGTGAAGAGTATTATATGTCGATTTGGGCTTCCTAAAAAGATCATGCCAGACAATGGGACACAACTCGACAGTGATCTCTTCACCGACTTCTGTGAAAAATACGGCATTATTAAGAGTTTCTCCTGAGTAGCATATCCGCAGGCCAATGGACAGGTGGAGGCTGTGAACAAAACCCTAAAGGTGAGCCTAAAGAAGAGGTTAGACGAGGCCAAAGTATTATGGCCCAAACAGCTCCCGCAAATACTTTGGGCCTACTGGACTTCTCACAGAACCTCCACGAGACATACTCATTTTTCCTTAAGTTCTGGAAGCGAGGTCATCCTTCCAATCGAAGCCATGGTAGCCACTCACAGCCAAAGGAAATTCAACCAAGAGCAGAATGAGGGACTACTTAACGCATCCCTCGATCTGATTGAAGAAAAATGAGAAGAGTCGCAATTACAACTCGCCCATTATCAACAAAAAATCTCTCGCTATTTTAATTCTAAAGTTAAGATGCGTAGATTTATAAAAGCCATTTTATTAAATAATAGGTTTATTATTAAATAATTTTTAAGATTGTATGAGTTCATGTTCTAGTGTTTGTAAAAGCAACCAAGAAAGTGTCTACATTCTGGTTACTTGGGGGCCATATAACCCGAGATTGGCAACATTAAGCTTGCTTAATAAGTTTAAATCATTAAAATCCCTAGAAACAACCAGGTCCAAAACATAGAGGCTTGGAAAAATTGATTATTCGACGACTATTTAAAAGCTCGAGTTTTCAATAAACCTAGCGCGAACTAAGTTTAAATCATTTAAAATCTTGGACGTAACCAGGTCCAAAATTTAGAAGCTTGGAAATATTGATTATTCGACGACTTTTTAAGAGCTCGGGTTTTTAATAAACCTAGCGCGAACTAAGTTTAAATATTTAAAACCCTGGACGTAACCCGGTCTGAAACTTGGAAAGTTAGGAAAATTGTTTAATATCAAGGGCTTGTTAAAGCTCGAGTTATCAATAAACCTAACACGAACTAAGTTTAAATTATTAACAACCCCAGATATAACCAGGTTCAACGCCTGATTCTTAATAGATATGATACAAATCAGCACACAAAACTTGGATATAACCAAGCTTGATAAATTCTATCCTGATCTAAAAATCAATTCCTAAAATCTCGAATGTACAAGTGTAAGGATTCATAAACATGAGAGATAGTAAAGGAAAGATAAATGGATCAAAAAGTTAGATGTATATTGAAATAAAGCAAGCAAATTATCCCAAGGAGAAAAAATCTCAAACTGAGCCTAAAGGAAATTGTTTAATAATAAAAAAAATTGTTAAACAATTACAAACAAATACAAAAGATCTATCATTGAGCTCCATCAGCTCGCCCCGCCGAGGTGACCTCCTCGCCATCTCCCTCCGCCACTCCAGAAGCCTCACTAGTCTCTGACGGTTCTTGCCAAAGCCAAGCCTTGAATCTTGCAAGGTACAGATCCCACAGCTCGGCTCCCATGAAAGAGAATTTCCCATTCGGGTTGAAGGCCCAGCACTGGTATAGCATATCTTCCATGGCCAACAATGAGGCCGCCTTTTCTCCTTTGACCACGACCTCGGCCTCGAGCAGTTTAGCTTTGGCTTTATCACCCTCGCCCTAAAGTTGTGCAGTTTGTGTTGGGGTTTTATGCCCTAATTAAAATCCAAATTCTTTGTAATCTCATTTTATTATCAATAAAAGAATAAAAATCATTTTTTGACTTGGTCAATCACTTTGCTCACATGTTTTATTTTCATGATTATTTGTTTAATATAAACTTCTATTAAATCCCGAGCATATAGCTAATCTTATTTATAGTGACATAATCATAGTGGAATATAAATATGATTATATGTTCAAAATAAGTTTGACCTAAGATTAGTCAATGCACAGGATTTACATTGACTTGTCAACCTACGATATGATCTACTTACACATTGTAGTGTTATGTTCTTTCCAGAACATTAGCAAAGTAGATAAGATCGGATGTATTTGTTACTCGGAGTGGACCGATATTGACAGTTGATAAGATAAGTAAACATACCGTTATTATCTATTCTAGTCATATCATATAGTTGACCATAGGTCAATTCAATCTCAATTCTGAGTGGTTAGTATTCTAACTGATTGTATTATTTGAGTTCTTTGACTTGTTCGTTACCAGCTTACCCTACAGACTAGCCCATACTTACATCTTGGAAACTCGGTAGTATAATTGAGTGGGAGTGTTAATCATAGATATGAACATCTATAGCTTCTGATGAAGAAGTGAAACGATGGTTTCCTTTTAGTTTGGTTCAAGGTGTTAAATGATAGAGATCTCATTTCAGTAATTAAATTAGTTTACTGAAATATCATTTACAAAGAACTAAGTGTTTTAAGGATAAAATACAATGAGGGGTAAAACGGTATTTTAGTCCTATCTCATTACGGACCGTCTATAGAGGATTGAGTGACAATTATCGTTGTAACAATGGATAATTAATAGTGTATCTATATTTGTTATAGAGCGTTCTATGAATTCAAGAGTGCAATTCCGAGACTATAGTGGAGTCACGAGGAATTAATAAGTTAGTAAATTTATTTGTTAGATTTATGATAACTTATTGGAGCTTAATTTCATAGGCCCATGGTCCCCATTGTACCTTGGGTAAAATCATCTCGATTGTCTCAATTAATTGATTTAATTATCAATTAGAATTATCAAATTTTACCAGGTCAATTTTGGATAGTTTCACAGAGTTATGTATTTTTTAGAAGAAAAGAGAAATTAGGGCAGATTTATTAATTAAGATAAATTCGTATCAAAATTAATAAATAAGTTTAAATCGAGGTTCAAATTATAAATAATTAATTTGATAAAGGATTTAAATAATTATTTAATTAGTTAAATCAATATAAAATAATGCAACCCTTGATTTTAAGTCCAATGGGCTTATAATCAAATGGGAAATTTCACGAGCCTAAAGCCCATGATAATTTCGACCTAGGGCTTCAAATTGGTTATTATTTTATTGATTTTTTAAATTAAATTAATGGCCTAATTGAGTCTATAAAATGAGTGCTTAGAGAGAAGTCAAAACACAAGTTCTGACAAGTCACAAGTCAGATTTTCTAATAGGTTTTAGATTCTCTCTAAACACAAGTCCTTTTCTAAGCATCTTTGTTATTTTCTCTTCTTCTCTCTGTATCTATCTCATGTGTTGAGAATTTTCCACACTAGTCTAGGTGATTCTAAGGATACATTGGAAGACTGTGAAGAAATTAGAAGAACGGTTCAGTTTCTTGATAATACTCTGCGACAGAAAGGATACAAGAGTTAGAGAAACTGAAGGAAGGACTCTTTCATTCCGCTGCGTATACTGTAAGTATTCTTATCATTGTTTCTCTTTGAATTCAATTTTAGAAACATGTTCTAGGTTATCTCATATTAATTTGTTTAATATTAGATCTACATGAAAATAAATAAAGATCATGTATAAGTTTCCTAACAGTTTGAGACTGGAGGGAAAACAATGTAGTCTTTACAGCCTACTCGCTTTCCTGGGATGAGGCGAGAGCAGCCTTGGCATCATGCTCACTCTTTTGAGCAGCCACCAAGGCATCTTTGGTGGCCTGCTCGCCTTCTTGAACAGCAGTCAGGGCAGTGTTGGCAGCGTTCAGATCGGCCCGAAGCTCATCCTTTCTAGCCCAGCACGGGCTATGCTGTGATACTGTGCCAGGACAGACTGCAAAATAACAAAACAAGTTAGAGATATACCCTTGATCACAATAAGAAGAAATTTTTCACCAAGGAAAGGCAACTTACAGTGAGGTTCATCCCCATAGCTGATTCCATGACATTCTCCAGGCTGTGCTCCTCGATGGTCCTTAGATCCCTCGAGCTGGCCTTATAGGCGTGCCCCACCATATGGCTCACTGTCTCATAAATGATACCCCGAAAGGCTTCAGAGATCTTTTCCAGGTCCTGAGGATCTACTAGTATTCGGACGGTGGGAGCTGCGACAGTAGGAGCTAGGGGCTCAGCTTGTATCACTTGAGCCTGAGGAGGTATGAATTGAGGTGGAGGAGGAAGAAGGGGAACCTTAGCGGTAACAAAACTCATCAAAACTAATTCCTGAGTTGAGCTCGTGTCTTTCCCCTTAGTAGGGGATTTTGAGGTGTTTCCCGCTGCAGGGGGTTTTCTTCGTGATCCTGAGCCTCTTTACGACGGGGCCCAAGCCAGCTTTCTTAGTCTGGAAAACAGTTTAGAGGTTAGGAGCTCCGGGTTGTTCCATCTCTACACTTGAAAAGAACAAAAAGGAATTAGTTCACAAATAAGGTTGTTAGAAATATATAAAGAAATAAAATAAATAAAGATCCTACCCTTCGAGCTGGAAGAGGAATCTATTATCACGACCTCCAGCCTTGGAACTAATGGAGGAGAGGGGGATTCTACGACTAATATTATTGGAATCTTAAGGGGTTAAGGTTTAGGTTCTTCCTCGGGGCTGGATTCCTCTACATACTGTCTAAATCCAGGGGCAAATGCACCCTGGAGCAGAGAAGGCCCTACCTACGGTTGGTCCCTTACTCTTTAAAAATGGCAGATCTAAAGTTTAAAGTGTTATCTACTATGACTGTACCCTTAGGATAGTTGATGTCATAGCGTACCACTAGGTGGTCTACGCACTGGAGCAGGGTTATATTTCGATCTGGGTTATAAGGATGGCGGTGGATGAGCTGATTTGGATTAAAACAAACTAACCTAAAATCGACAACAACCCTATCTAAGTCCTAAAGGGGTATGGGTTACATTGGCCGGAGGGGCCAGCTGCTGCCCCTGACATAACTCGCTCTAGGTCGAGTTCCCGAATAGCCTCGGGAGCTCGTATTTTTTGCACTAGAGGCACCTCGTCCTCTTCATCCTCCTCGCCCTCAATGGCTGGCAAGGCCTCTTGAGAGGATGGGAGCTCGGGGATCGCCAGAAGGATAGCCCGGGTCCTCAAGGCTAGTGTTTGACCTTCGCCAATCAGCTGGCAGGCCAGCATCGTGACGTCATTCATGACCTGGCGGTAGTCCTTCTCATGGGGGGGAAGCCCAAATAGCTTCTCATATTGACCCCCGAGGGTCACAGACTTTCCTGTCCCCGCAAATATGGTTGTACGAGAAACAAATTAAGTTAAGACAAAAAAATATATATCTTAAGAGGAATATAAAGTCATGAGCTGAATTCGCAAGGACAAAAGACTTACGATGTCAGTTGAAGTAGCGGTGTTCACAGTTCTGGAATCCATTCGACATAAAGAACAAGTCTTTGTAGTCGTTTGGATGATTGGGAAGCTCAATGACGGAGGCCAAGTTAGGGAATCATGTGAGGTAGTAGGATCTGTCACCACGTCCTTTCTGGTCAGGGCTTGCCTTGAGGCAGAAGAAATAAAGAATGTCTGCTGGAGTGGGGACCTCCCACTCCTGTTTCAGGAATAAATATTTCAGCCTTGCCAAAAGTCTATACGAATTTGGGGGGAGCTGAAATGGAGCCAGCTTCACATAATTTAAAAAATCCGCGAAGTACTGGTCCAAGGGGAGGAAGGCCCCAGTCTTCAGATGTTCATCACTCCAAGCTGCGAAGTCGTCTTGGAGAGGGGAGCAGCTTCGCTCCCCTTCGAACGCAGATCGGACTAAGAGAGTTCTGGTTCCGACCTCTATGTTGTGGCTTAACATAATTTTTTTCATCCTCCCCTGAGTCTTGATCTTGGAAATGATACGCTTAGCCTCGAAGTATGCGTTAGGATCGACCACGATCTCCTTCTCCACCATCAGAGCGAAGTGGGGGATGGGAAATTCTGGGGCGATCTGTTTCCCCTTGTTCTTCTATTGGGAGGATGAGCTCGAGGCATTCTTCTTTGAGGTGTTCTTCTTTTGAGGAGCCATCAGATCGCCTAACAACAGAACGACCTAAGATGATCTAAGACTGTGACGCAGGAGTACGAAGTGGGAAATGGTTTGCTTTTGTTATACGAGCTAAGGTTGGCCTCAGCCCCATCGTGTGATGCCACACGATATTCTAGGCTACGTGCCTCGGTTTCCTAGCAGACCCCTGATATTTACGGATCCGTGTGTCAAAATGCCAGACCACTACTTTCCTTCGAAGGCGACTTAGTGCAAAACCACCCAAGAAACATAAACTCTAAGCTATCTGGTTCTAAACCTAAAAACCCTTCATTTCCTTTATCCCCAAATGGGTATTCTTTAAATTAATGCACCCTTAATATTACCCAAATTTACCCAGAAATTTCCCAGTTTTATGAATGTCCTATTTCTAAAACATTTTTGGATTCACCCGCTGAACCTAAGTCAAGACTTATTCTCTACGAACATTTAGAAGTAGCCTAACAGTAACTATAATGGATGTTGCAAATGAACGTGGCGAAGAACAGAAATTCCATTGAAAAAAAAAAGAGGAAAAAACTTTTCAAACCAAAAAATGAGATACTTACAGTGTGTTTTTGACGGTAAGATGTAGACTCGGTGATAGGAAGCTTCTGAGTGACTGGGAACGATGAAGGGCTTTTGGGGATTTCTGGGAAAGAAGAAAGGCTTGGAAGTGCAGAAAAGGAAAAAATTTAAATGAAAGGTGGTGAAGTTTGAACTCTGACCATCCTTTTTATACGTAAATTGTGTAGATTAATCTGGGCCATCCAATTGGGTTAGTTCAGGATCAAAGGGTTGAGGTTAAATAGACCAAACGACGACAAAAAAGTGACAAGACAATTATTGTAGTCCTTGAAACCCGAACAGACGCCAATCACGATACACCACGTGTCCAGTACTTGAGTAGTGGGCAGGCATGGTTTTGTGTAACAGAAGTCTAAAAGACCCTACTGTGTAGGTCAGAAAGTGACGACGTCATACACGAGCAGGAGCTTGGGGGGAAAATGTTGTACCCTAATTTTAGCTCGACTTCATTCACTCAGCTCGGGTACAGTTGGCGAATAAATATACGGAGAAATAACCAAGGGATTGATATCTTCTTATTATCAACGTAGACAACTCCAGTTTCATGTGGACACGTGTGGTGTTAGGCATCCTGGGTTTAACTCGAGCTACGGAGATGAAGGTCGTTGAAGCATGAGCTTGGAGAAGATATCCAGCTCATGGTAGTTCTAGTATATTGCATATCCGCGGATCCCCAGAGATTTGGGATCCCTTTTTACATATATTTATGACCAAGTTGTCATATTTAATACCCCATATATTAGGAATACACTTACCTTGTGATCAGATCATATCCCAATATAAATGGAAATTATTTGTATTAAATATAATAATTATGTAAATGCGTGATTGACTCACGCAGTTACCCAAACATATCTATGAAATTCCCTTATAAATACTGGGAATATTGGACAGGAGATGAGACGATTATTCTGTAATACTGAAACTCTGCCAAAATAGAGAGAGAGAGAGAAACAGCAATAATATAGACTCGTGGACTAGGTGGATTTTAACCACTGAACCACGTAAAAGTTCTGTGTTCTTGAGTGAAATCATTTATTTTTCAGTATGATTTATTAAGCACTAATCGTCATTATTATTTCTTAATACACTGTTGGCGAAAAAACGCGTCAACACATGATATTCCATAGTTCACCAATTTGAGCCAAACACAAGTCACTCTTTTTTCATGGACATTTGAAGTTGCATGTTCTACAAAATTCATTCCTTACATCATGAGTAAATAGTCATTATTGTATATGTTAAAAAAGTTACTCAAAAGAAAGTCAAAAAGTCACATTAAAAAAAGAAGAAGAAGTTACATATATATACATATTTTGTGACTTGTGAAAAGAAAAAAATGTGGCTTGAGAAAAAAAAATACAACTAGTGAAAAGAATTATTTTGAAGCATGATGGTGTACTTGGAATGTAGAAAAAAATTGTTGAAAAAAAATGTCGTAACCGAGGATACCTTTCTCTTAGACCTATTTATTTATGTGATTATAAGTTGTCTTTATTTTATAGAATAGATTTAACTTGAGTTGTGTTGATAGAATAAGGTATAATTTTTTAAAATATTTAGTGGTTATAATTACTATAGTATACTATAGTTTTATGATATTAGTAGTCTTGTTTGTGGGAAAAGGGGTGATTGTGTAAGAATAAATTAATTATGGTATTATTAAAATTTGTTATGGATCGAGTCTACATAAAGCCCTAAAACCCAATAAGATTTTGGGCTTAGTAAATTCAAAATCAGCCAAGAGAATTAGAGTTTGTTATTTTATGGTTAGTTAGGATATTTGTGGATTAGGTTGTTATTTAGATAATTACATAGAATTTTCGTAACTATAGGGTACTGTAACTTTGGACCCGTTTTTTATACAATTATGTTATGATTTTGGGAAAATAGTATTCTTAAAAAGTTGTAGATAATTAAATTAGCTTTCTAACAATATAAAAACTGTCTAAATCGGACTGGTACAACTCTAGTTATGTTGATTTTACTACAGGTGAGTTCAGAGTTACGAGATTTAGGTAATTAGAGGTTGAGATATTTTTTCCTAAGTAGTTTGATGTTAGATTATTCCTCAATTATTTAATAAAAATATTAATAAAATAATTTAGAGATATTTTCTATAGAAGTTAGGATTCTATTTTATTTAAATTTAAATTTGGATTATAGTTAGAATGAAATTAGGATTTTTGAGAGCCTATTCCTTCTCATTTTTTTCATTCACTCTTGCTCTTCTTGAGACCCTCACGCACACACTCTCTCTCTCCCTATTGCTTTCGTGCACCACCATCAAAACACAAACCCTAAGTCCAAAATCATCATCACCATCATCTCTTCATATCTTTGAAACCCTAGTACCCAAAGGGGCCACACAACCAAGGTTATCTTTCTTATTGTCAAAACCCTACAAGCAAGCATTTAAGGATCTAGAGTTTTTCTTCAAGATCAAGGTTGAGGTATAGTTAAGTTTTGATTGTGTTTGAGTTTTAGATCTATTAGTTTATGTTTTAATAATGGTATCATGTTTATGAAATAGGGTTCTAAGCGGGATTAACATATAAAAGACTCAAGTACAGTTTCTGTGCACCACACTCAAGGTAAGGAAAATTAGGTAGTTTAGTCTATGACCTAGTTTATGTTTTGTATGACCAAACATTTCAGGTACAATAAAGGGGTAAGTGTGGCTGGACCTAAGGTTTCCAATGATGCATGACAGACTTATGTCTGGTAGGCTCAGTTGCCAAACTTGTATGATGGGCCTAAGTTGATGTCCGGTAGGCTCGGTTGCCAAACTTGTATGACGGACTTATGTCTGGGGCTTAATTGCCACCCCTGTATAAGCACTTATCTTTTTATTACATCTGTCTTGTTATTATGACTTATGATTTATGATTATGACCTATGACCTACGACCTACGACCTACGACCTATGGTTATTATTATGACCTATGACTTATGCTATGAACTATGATTTAGATTATGACTTAGGCTATGTTATGACCTAGGGTTTTATGATGTTGTATGATTAGTATAAATAAGTTCTGTTATGACTCTTGTGAAATTTATGATATGTTTGATTATATGATTATATAACTGACACTTATTTGTTTCTTGGGTTGTCTTCATTTGTTATTTTTGTGTTTATGACTAATATTATGATTGCGGGATAAAATTTATTTTTAAGATCTATGTGTGATCTTTTGTATGACAGTTGTTGACGGTGAGAACTCGTCAACAAAGTTAAGTTATAAAAATCAAAGTATAATGCTTATAAATTAAGAACTTCGAAAATCCAAACAGAAACTTAGAAAATAGTTGCAAAAGAAAAATGGAGAAAAGAGCTTGTATTTCTTTTTTGTGTCCAACTATAGTGTTTTTTCCAACCCCCCTCCATGTGGAAATGGGGTTCCCTTTATAGTGGGCTCTAATGGCCCCTGATACATTATGGTCCAAGGGACCAGATGGTACACAAGTATATTGTCAAGAGAGTGGTCTCAAGTGTAGTGGTGTTAGGAGAGTGGGGATCAGCTCTATTGCATGTCTGAGGCGTGGAGGTGGTGCTGCCACTCTTTGTACTACCCCTTATCGCCACTACTTGTCAGGTACAGGTGTCAGGTTTTTGCCTTGATCCTTGTAGACATGTATGTACCTAGTTAAAGGTACCTTGTTCGTACTTCTTGTCTCATGTGGGCCACCTTGAACAACATATCTGGTTGGCCTTCTTGTAAGTGGTCCCAATTGGCTAACTGGAGAGGGTGTATTTCTTTGGTGGCCCCAACCTCACCTAGAGACGTAGGGCCTTTTCAACGAGGTGGGTATAGCATGCAATAAGGCTAGTAAGGTCTCGCGAGGACGTGGGGAGGTCTTGGCACCGTGTGCACCCGTGAGGTGTGAGGTGCCATGTGCGCTTGCGAGGCAACATGGACACGAGGCACTATAGGCGTGCGAGGCATAGAGGCTTCGCGAGGCGCCTGGGGCACGCAAAGCGCTCATGGGCATCTAAGGTGATGCTGCCTTGCGAGATGCCTAGGCACGCAAGGCACTTGCGAGGCATCAGGGGCGTGCGAGACGGAGAGGCCTCGCGAGGCGCTTGGGGCGCACGAGACACTCGTGGGCATCCGAGGAGATGCTGCCTTGCAAGATGCTTGGGCACGCAAGGAGCTTGCGAGGCATCAGGGATGTGCGAGACAGAGAGGCCTCGCGAGGTGCCTGGGGCGCACGAGACACTTGTGGGTGTCCGAGGCGAAGTGGCCTTGCGAGATGCCTGGGCACGCGAGGTGCTTGCGAGCCATCAGGGGCATACGAGACGGAGAGGCCTCGTGAGGCACCTGGGTCACGCGAGACACTCATGGGTGTCTAAGGCGAAGTGGCCTTGCAAGATGCCTGGGCACACGAGGCGCTTGCGAGGCATCAGGAGCGCGTGAGACGGAGAGGCCTCGTGAGGCGCCTGGGGCACGTGAGACACTCGTGGGTGTCCGAGGTGAAGTGGCCTTTTGGAGTAAGCTTGATCCATGCGAGGCGCACCCAGAGTGAGCTTGCCCTAGGCAGCTAGTTTTGAGTGAGGCTTATGCACTATTAGCCTATGCTTTGTTTTATATCTCCACCCTCATAGGGCTTGAGCACGTCTTTGAGGGATCCGAGGGACTTCGGACATGGTTGCTTTGGACCTCCCAGGGACCTTAGACATAAGATACGGGTCTTTCACCAGTGTAAAATTTTCAGCATCCACACTTGCCCCCCAGTCTAGGAGAGGACCTTAAGGTGATCTGGTAGACTTTTCGATATGGTATCTTGAAAGAATGGGTGGTGTTATTGGTGATCCTTGTGATTTCTTGAGATTGATCGTGAGCTTATCGTCTTGCTTTGTGGATCCCAATCTAGATGCCAAGCTCCCTTCTTGGCCATTGATTAGTCTTTAGGTTTAATGGTGGAGATGAGCCTACGGCTCCCATAAATAAGCCTTCACATCTAGCCTATTATTTACACTCCATCTCCTTAGCTTAGTGGTTTTTGAGTCTTTACCCTTTTCAAGAGGTAAGGGGTTCAATCCCCCATAACCTCACTTTTGCTATCTTTTCCTCTTTTTTTTTTTATTTGAGTTCATTTCTTGTATGTTTATGTTAGGAGTGTGTCCTAAAAGCATGTAAAGACATTTGTTTTTTCTGTGAATAAATAAATACAATGGTTTATTATTATTGTCATATTTAGATTGTTAAATTATTGTTTGAATAATTTTGTAAATATCATAAAAATTCCATATTCATTATTGAGGGTGTGATCTTGTATTAGTACGAGAGAATTAAGATCACATGAATGAATAAAAATAGTCAACAACAACAAATTAAAGTTATGGAATTCTTTAATTGGAGTTGTAAGTACAGTTTACTGAGTATCATAATGATACAAATAATCTAGATTCAGATTATTGATGTGGAAAGACATCTCGGTAAAGGTGCTTTATGTAATATGATTATATATGACATGGACCGATATGAATTAAAGTCTTTATCCAAAAACCATTTAACAATAAAGACTTGTAATTCATATCATAACAGATGATCATTTATAGATCAACCTAAATCCTGAGTGTTCATGAACTCCTGTTCATATTTATTAAATCTTTTGATTCACTCGTTAAGGTCTCTTCAAAGAATGAGTCTAATAACTTTTGTTTTGGAGATTTAATATCATGGATGGCTGGGAACATGTATCAACAATACGGAATCTAATCTTTTCTAACGGATCGTATATTAGTTCCCTTAAGGGTTAATTCTGGAACTGAATGATTTTGAGCTCAAATCTATAATTAGATTATAGATTAATTATTCACTAGTGAATTAATGGTACTTAAGGAATAAGAAGTAAATTAGAAAGGTTAAATGGTAATTCTTCCATTCTAATTTATGAACTAATTAATTAGAGGGTTGAACTATTGCAAGATGGTTATATCTATGGATGACTTAAGAAAAAGATTTCTGTAAAAGTATATCTATAACATAAAGAGTGCAATTCTGAATTTATAGTGGAGTAATATCAGAATTAATAAATTAACTATTATAATTAAAGAGTTTAATTATTTAGTTTCAATTTATTGGAGCTTAATGTTATAGGTCCATGGTCCCCAAAATGGCTCAAACAATCACTGCCAAAGGTAAATACAAAAATGGGCAAAAATGACTTATGTGATAAGTAAAATATTTTTCTATGTATCAAACATAATTATTGATTAATTATGTGTAATTAATTAATTAATTAAGAATTAATTAATTATTTGATTTAACAAAAATATAATTAATTTTGAATGGACCTAGGGATGCTTGTCAGGTCTGCGTGCCGATGGGCCTGGATCCTGCTGGCCAGAGTTTGGCACCTGCGGTGGCCTCAAGGGCGGAAACTCGCCAGGATCCCTTGCTGGGGCAGCCGTTGGCCTTGGACAATCCTCCTTATGTGGGACTGTCGGGGATGAGGCTTCCCTTTCATCTCCGGGAACCTCGGGCTCCTTTGGGGCCTCCACGCTTGTGGGTGGAGGAGGATCCTTCGTAGAGGCTTTCAGCTGATCTCCATCAAGGTGGACCTCCACTTCCCGTGGCTCTCTCAATCATTTAGAACGTCGTGGCATTTCTTTCTTATCAGAATCGACGGAAGAACAGTGGCTTAACACTTATTCTTCCCACAGACGGCGCCGAACTGTTGACGGTGAGAACTCGTCAACGAAGTTAAGTTATAAAAATCAAAGTATAATGCTTATAAATGAAGAACTTCAAAAATCCAAACAAAAACTTAGAAAATAGTTGCAGAAGAAAAATGGAGAAAAGAGCTTGTATTTCTTTTTTGTGTCCAACTACAGTGTTTTTTCCAACCTCCCTCCATGTGGAAGTGGGGTTCCCTTTATAGTGGGCTCAAATGGCCCCGATACATTGTGGTCCAGGGGACCAGATGGTACACAAGTATATTGTCAGGAGAGTGGTCTCAAGTGTAGTGGTGTTGGGAGAGGGGTGGTCGGCTCTGGTGCATGTCTGAGCCGTGGAGGTGGTGCTGCCACTCTTCGTACTACCCCTTATCGCCACTACTTGTCGGGTACAGGTGTCAGTTCTGTGCCTTGATCCTTGCAGACATGTATGTACCTATTTAAAGGTACCTTTTTCGTATTTCTTGTCTCTTGTGGGCCACCTTGAACAACATACCTGGTTGGCCTTCTTGTAAGTGGTCCCAATTGGCTAACTGGAGAGGGTGTATTTCTTTGGTGGCCCCAACCTCACCTAGTGACGTAGGGCCTTTTCAACGAGGTGGGTATAGCATGCAATAAGGCTAGTGAGGTCTCGCGAGGACGTGGGGAGGTCTTGGCACTGTGTGCACCCATGAGGCGTGAGGCGCCATGTACGCTTGCGAGGCAACATGGACGTGAGGCACTATGGGTGCGCGAGGCGTAGAGGCCTCACGAGGCGCCTAGGGAACGCGAGGTGCTCATGGGCATCCGAGGTGATGTTGCCTTGCGAGATGCCTGGGGACACGAGGCACTTGCGAGGCATCAGGAGCGTGCTAGACGGAGAGGCCTCGCGAGGTGCCTGGGGTGCGCGAGACACTCACAGACGTCTGAGTCGATGCTGCCTTGCGAGATGCCTGGGCACACGAGGCACTTGCAAGGCATCAGAGGCGTATGAGGCGGAGAGGCCTCGCGAGGTGCCTAGGGCACGCGAGACACTCGTGGGCATCCGAGGCAATGCTACCTTGCGAGATGCCTAGGCACGCGAGGCGCTTGCGAGGCATCAGGGGCGTGCGAGACGGAGAGGCCTCGCAAGGTGCCTGGGGCGCGCGAGACACTCATGGGTTTCTGAGGTGAAGTGGCCTTGCGGGATGCATGGGCATGCAAGGCGCTTGCGAGGCATCAGGGGCACGCGAGACAGAGAGGCCTCGCGAGGCGCCTGGGGCACGTGAGACACTCATGGGTGTCCGAGGCAAAGTGGCCTTGCAAGATGCCTGGGCACGCGAGGCGCTTACAAGGCATCAGGGGCGCGCAAGACGGAGAGGCCTCGCGAGGCGCCTGGGTGTCCGAGGCGTAGTGGACTTTTGGAGCAAGGTTGATCCGTGCAAGGCGAACCCATAGTGAGCTCGCCCTAGGCATCTGGTTTTGAGTGAGGCTTATGCACTATTAGCCTATGATTCGTTTTATATCTCCACCCTCATAGGGCTTGAGCACGTCTTTGAGGGATCCGAGGGACTTCAGACATGGTTGCTTTGGACCTCCCAGGGACCTTAGACATAAGATGCGGGTCTTTCACGAGTGTAGAATTTTCAGCATCCACAACAGTGATTTAGGATAGATTATGACCTTGGTTTCTGTTATGAATATAGTATTGCATGTGAAATTATTTGTTATAAGTTTATGATTAATTTCTGTATGAATTGCTGTGTATTTTCCTTACTGGGCTTAGAAGCTAATTCCTTTCTTTTATTTTTTAGAATAAGTTAACCTTAGATGACCGGTGGCGAGCGGATTCCAAATTGCAAGACTGGTGTGAATATGTGGGAGTCGTATAGCCGCGTGTTATTTTCTTGGGAAATTATGAACTTTATGATTTAATGTTGCCTAGTTTTAATTTATTTTATTGTAAAGTCTATTATTTATTTTTCTTAAACCCGGGTTATGTTTATCTTAAATTATAAATAAAGAAGGCAACGTTTTTTTCGATTATTTTTCAACATCTTTATTTTCTACAATTAAAGCTAGAATTTAGGGTGTTACAAAAAATGGTTATGAAAGAATCAAAGTTAGCAACAAGTGAAGTAATCCAAATTCATTATCTTTTATCTTACATTTTTCCTAAGCACATTACTGTTAGGAGTGTATCCTAAAAGCATGTAAAGACATTTGTTTTTTCTGTGAATAAATAAATACGATGGGTTTATTATTATTGTTATATTTAGATTGTTAAATTATTGTTTGAATAATTTTGTAAATATCAGAAAAATTCCATATTCATTATTGAGGGCGTGATCTTGTATTAGTACGAGAGAATTAAGATCACATGAATGAATAAAAATAGTCAACAACAACAAATTAAAGTTATGGAATTCTTTAATTGGAGTTGTAAGTACGGTTTACTGAGTATCATTATGATACAAATAATCTAGATTCGGATTATTGATGTGGTAAGACATCTCGGTAAAGGTGCTTTATATAATATGATTATATATGACAAGGACCGATGTGAATTAAAGTCTTTATCCAAAAACCATTTAACAATAAAGACTTGTAATTCATATCATAACTGATGATCATTTATAGATCAACCTGAATCCTGAGTGTGCATGAACTCCTGTTCATGTTTATTAAATCTTTTGATTCATTCGTTAATGTCTCTTCAAAGAATGAGGCTAATGACTTTTGTTTTGGAGATTTAATATCATGGATGGCTGGGAACATGTATCAACAATACAGAATCTAATCTTTCCTAACGGATCGTATATTAGTTCCCTTAAGGGTTAATTCTGGAATTGAATGATTTTGAGCTCAAATCTATAATTAGATTATAGATTAATTATTCACTAGTGAATTAATGGTACTTAAGGAATAAGAAGTAAATTAGAAAGGTAAAATGGTAATTCTTCCATTCTAATTTATGAACTAATTAATTAGAGGGTTGAACTATTGTAAGATGGTTATATCAATGGACGACTTAAGAAAAAGATTTATGTAAAAGTATATCTATAACATAAAGAGTGCAGTTCTGAATTTATAGTGGAGTAATATCAGAATTAATAAATTAACTATTATAATTAAAGAGTTTAATTATTTAATTTCAATTTATTGGAGCTTAATGTTTAGGTCCATGGTCTCCAGAATGGCTCAAACAATCACAGTCAAAGGCAAATACAAAAATTGGGCAAAAATGACTTATGTGATAAGTAAAATATTTTTCTATGTATCAAACATAATTATTGTTTAATTATGTGTAATTAATTAATTAAGAATTAATTAATTATTTGATTTAACAAAAATATAATTAATATTGAATTAATTTATTTTTGGGATTTTTGGTATTTAAATAATAATAAAATTGGGAAAAATCACATGCCTGCACATGCATGTGGTACACGTGTGGCACAGTGCACAGGCACTGTGCTACACGCATAAGAGATGGACTGAGTCTCTTGATTCCACAATTTTAGTTATTTAAATATTAAATAAATAATGAGATATTTTAATATGATTAAAATATTATTTGTACGCCCTGGTTTTCACGCGGGCTGTTTAGCAGGACGAGCCTCGAACTAAACATGATTTAGTCCGAGGCTCCCACAGGCCAGAGGCTCTATTTCCAGGACGGGCCCTTTCTAGCTCGAGGGGGTCCTGTTTCCAGCTCGCGCTTGTTGCACCAGGAGCTGGGAATAACATCCGGCGACCACGGACGGATAAGCTCGGGTTATGGATTGCTCCGGTAGCGAGCTTCTCATGAAGCTCTGACCCTATGGGAAGTCAACACGCAAGATAAACGTGCATATTCCTGCCATCACGTGTCCGATATCCCCCTGACTTCTCGGACACACAACAGGAACGTGCGTATTCAGACGCCCACGGACGAGTTGGGCCGTGCGGCCCATTAACTCCTTCCATACTGATTAGACCACACTTGTGTGTCAGGTTTAGGAATTAATCATGAATATCACAGACTTGATATGACAAATGGTAAGGTCACGGGATGACCTCCCTACCAACTTCCAGGCGCCTTCTCCTATAAATATGGAGACCCTGGGAGTTGATAGGGGTTGGAAAAAATAGTCTTTGAAGAACTATATACTTGGTAAACCAATTACCCAGAGAATATCAATAATATTGACTAGTGGAGTAGAAGGATTTTAACCTTCGAACCACTTAAAAATGTGTCTCGAGTCACCTAGTTCTTTCCCCAAAGATTTCCTATCTGTGACGGTTCTACTTTTAGTACTAATCTCTTTCTCTTCTTCTCTTAATTATCTGTTGCCGAAGAACCGCGTCAACAGTCTGGTGCTTTCATTGAGAGCAAGTCCGATTAGTATTACCACAAACATACAACTATGGTGACCACTCGATCCAAACATGGCAACGAGGGAGAACAGCATGATGGGCAGGAGGCCCGCCATGTTGCCCTCCCTGATGAGCAAGTTCCTGAAGTCCAGCAGAGGCCAGGAAAGCAGCCGGCGGGCCAAGACGACGCTGGTAGTTCAGCGTCCCGACCGCCTAATCCTAATCCATGTTATTACACTGCGGTGGAGACGGAGAATGCTCAGCTGAGGAGCCAGCTAGCAGCAGCTGGTCAGCAAATCCAGGATATTCTGAGTCGACTACCCCCTCTCACAACCAACGGTAACGTTGGAGAGAGGCAAGGCGAGGCTCCTAAGTCTCGCCGGAGTAATCGATCCAGGCATAGCCGTTCAGGTAGACTCCCTACAGCCAACTCCACCCCTTCACCGCACCATCAAGAGGCGAACTTCAGGGAAGTGCCTCGGAACGAACAGCAGCAGTACAGCCGTTCGGTTAGGACATCAACCCCTAGCTCTCAGCCTTCCTCGAGGACGCCCGGAAGAGATCGAGGAAATTCCCAAAGAAGGGCCGAGGAGGTCCGGAGACGTCAGCCCGTCCCCGAAGAACGTCCAGTTCCTCGTCCAGCTCGCCCAGCGTGAAACCAGCAAGCTGGCAGGGCCGAGAGGCCCCCACCAAATTTAGTCCGTCCGGACGGCACTAGGATCGCCTCTCCGGTCAGGCATCCTCCTTCTCCCATCAGATACCTGTCTCCTCAGACCGTCCGAGACATCCCGACCTACGGAAATAGTAGGAGAGACCCGCCATCGGCCGGGCCTTCCCGGCGCAGCGGGGTGCCGGGGGAAGGATCAGGTCGGAGCCGCCAAAGACGCACCTCGAGCCTGTCCAGCAGGAGTCACTGGACCGGTAGTGCACGGAGTGACCTTTCGGGAGGAGACCTGCGACAGTGACTAAGTTCAGCACAAAGTCACCATACTGCCCAGGGAGGCGACCTTCGAGATCGCCTCAACTCTCACAGAGAGGATCGAGTTAGGGATGGTAGCCAGGCCCGCTCAGTGGGGGTCCGATCCGAAGTACGTAACGGCGGGAATGCCCCAAATGACCTATCTCAAGATAGGAGGGGCAACAACCCGCCTAATATGTACAACGGGTCCGGAGCTGGTGAACAGCCCCGGAATAACCCAGGATCTCAGGACAAGACCCTAGAGCGCTTAACTCAGATGGAGGAGCTGATGAAGAAGCTCCTATCGGAAAAAGAAAAAGACGAATATGATTCAGAGGATGAGATGGAACTCTTCGCCCCCAATATAGCAGCAACGGCATACCCTTCTGGCTTTCGTATGCCCCACTTGTCAAAGTTCAACGGGGATGGAGACCCGTCTGACCACTTAGGGATGTTCAACACCCTAATGATGGCTCATAACATCGGGCCAGAGCTTCGTTGCTTGATCTTTCCTTCCACCCTAACTGGACCTGCCAGGCAGTGGTTCAAACAAAGTAAAAGGCAGTCAATCAGCTCCTGGAAGACCTTTTCGGCTGACTTCAAGAGGGCATTCCGCGCCTCTCAGGCCGTCCGAGTCCAGGCCGACTCCCTAGCTAACGTGAGACAGCAACCTGGAGAGACGCTAAAAGCCTACTTGAGCAGATTTGCAAATATCGCTGCTCGAGCTAGAGACGCCGACGACAGCTCCAAACTCATGGCTATGAGGACCGGGATCCTAGTAGGCGGAGATCTGTGGAAGGATATTCAAAGGAGGGGGGTCAGTTCGGTTAGTGAATTCCTTAACAGAGCCCAAGAGTGGATAAACTTGGAAGAAGCTGAAGCTTCAGCCGCGGGGACCAGCCAGGTCCTCGAGAAGCCCGCTGGGACGGGAACAGAGATCGTAGTGGCGACTCCCGACGTCGCGCAGAGTAACCAGACCGGTGGCGGCAAAAGAAAAGGAAATGGTGAAAACAGCCAGCACGGTCAAAAGAAGAACAAGCCCGCGGATAAATTCAAGCCCGTGTTCACAACGTATACCGAGCTCACCCAGACCAGAGAGAATATTTTCCTGGCCAACGTTACGCGAGTCCCCTGGAAAAGGCCGGAGCCGATAAAGCACCCTAAGGGAAAGAGAGACGCTTCCAAATTCTGCCGTTTTCATAACAACGTTGGGCACAATACCGACGACTGCAGGCACCTCAAAGATGAAATCGAGACTCTCATCCGAGCAGGTCCGTTGGCGCAATACTCGCGGAACAGGGTCCCGACAAGTCGACCCGCTCCGGAGATCCCAGCCAGTCAACCTGGACCTCGGGTAGATCAGGACGTCCTTCCCCCCGTGGTCGAGGGAGAGATTTCCACCATCTCTGGAGGACCGCACATGGCTGGCACGAGCAAAGGCGCCCAGAAGAGGTATGTGAATGAGTTGAAGGCCCACAATGGAGCGGAGTTCGTCCCGGAACAGCGTCAATCAAAACAACAAAGATTAGAGAAACAACCGATCACTTTCACGGAGGAAGACGCGAGCCATGTCCAATTCCCTCATAACGATCCCTTGGTCGTAGCAGTCCAGCTCGCCAACCGGAGAGTAAGGAGAGTGTTAGTGGACAATGGGAGCTCGGTGAACCTCCTATTCCGGTCCACCTTAGAAAAAATGGGTCTGACCGTCTCCGAGCTGAAGGCAACCTCGATGATGCTATATGGTTTTTCAGGAGAAGGATCAGCAGCGATAGGAACGATTGAGCTGGTGATCACCCTAGGAGATGAGTCCCGAACAGTGTCCAAACTACTCGAATTCGTAGTCATTGACTGCTCCGCTGCCTACAATGCAATTTTGGGCCGACCTACGCTCGTTGCTTTCGAAGCTATCACGTCCGTCCGGCACCTCGCCATGAAGTTCCCTACTTCAACAGGGATCTGTACTATCAAGGGCGATCAGCTCGCTGCCAGGGAATGCTACAGCATTTCCATGAAGGGAAAATCTAAACCCGGGCAAGTGACGATGGCCATTCAGGATGAAGAGGAATCTTAGGGACCCAAGGCGGCTCCTGAGATTGAAAAACCTCGGGTTTCCGAAGACGAAGAGCTCGCCCTAAGCGAGGACATTGACCCCCGAGTAGGCGAGGACAGGTCCGAGCTCCAAGCTATTGAAGAGCTCGAGGAGGTAGGCATCGATGAACAAAACCCGTCACGGACGGTTAAGCTCGGAAAGAACCTCTGCGACGGAAGAAAGGCGGAGCTAACTGCGTTTCTGAAGAAGAATCTGGACGTATTCGCATGGTCGCACGAGGACATGAAAGGAATCAGTCCGAGTGTAATCATGCACACGCTCCACCTAGACAAAAGCGTCCCTGCCAAGTCTCAAAAGCAGAGGCGTTTAGGGACAACCCGAGCCGAAGCCCTTGAAGAAGAAGTGGCCCAGCTCAAAAAATGTGGCTTTATCCGCGAAGCCAGATTTCCCATTTGGGTTGCCAATCCCGTGTTAGTTCCAAAGCCCAATGGGAAGTGGCGGACCTGTATCGACTTTTCCGACCTGAATAAAGCCTGCCCCAAGGATTGCTTTCCGTTGCCGAGGATCGATCAACTGGTAGATGCCACGGCGGGGCACGAGCTCATGTCCTTCATGGACGCGTACTCGGGCTACAATCAGATCGCGATGAATCCAGCAGACCAGGATCATACCAGCTTCATGACCCCGACTAATGTCTATTGCTATAAGGTCATGCTGTTCGGTCTGAAGAACGCCGGAGCTACCTACCAAAGGCTGGTAAATAGAATGTTCGCGGACCAGATCGGGAAAAACATGGAAGTGTACGTCGATGATATGCTTGTCAAGTCTAAGATTGCCAGCAACCACATCACCGATCTGGAAGAATGCTTTAACATACTTCGAGAATATGGCATGAGGCTCAATCCTCAGAAGTGCACTTTCGGTGTCGCATCGGGGAAATTCTTGGGTTTCATAGTCAATACCCGAGGAATCGAGGCAAACCCCGACAAGATCAGGTCACTGCTCGAGCTTCCTTCCCCCAGGTCGCGGAAAGATGTCCAAGGCCTCATAGGAAGAGTGGCAGCACTGAACCGGTTCATTTCCAAATCGACCGACAAGTGTTTGCCCTTCTACAACCTGCTCCGGGGAAACAAGAAGTTTGAATGGACAGTAGAGTGTGAAAGCGCATTCCTCGACCTAAAAACGCACCTGGCTGAGCCGCCTGTGCTGTCAAAGCCCATGGTTGGAGAACCTCTTTTCCTCTACATGGCCGTCACTGAGGACGCAGCTAGTGCTGTTATGGTGCGAGAAGAGGACCAGACTCAGAAACCGGTTTATTACATCAGCAAGAGACTCCTCGGAGCTGAGTCAAGGTACCCATTGATGGAAAAACTGGCGTTCTGCCTAATCACGGCCTCGCGAAAACTCAGACCATACTTCCAGTCCCACTCTGTACACGTCATGACCGATCAGCCTTTAAGGCAGGTTTTGCAAAAGCCTGAAGCCTCGGGACGCTTGCTGAAGTGGGCGGTCGAACTCAGTCAGTTCGAGATTTTCTATACTCCCCGAACTACCATAAAAAGTCAAGCCTTGGCCGACTTCGTGGCAGAATGCGTGGGATTCCATGAGATCCCATCAGAAGACTCACCTCAGGTCGCCTCCTCAAGTTCATCGTGGAAGATCTTCGTTGATGGCTCATCTAACGAGAACGGCTCCGGGGCCGGAATCATTCTGATATCCCCAGAGGGGCATAGATTCCACTCGGCGCTGAGGTTCGGGTTCAAGGCGTCTAACAACCAGGCAGAGTACGAAGCCTTGTTAGCTGGACTTAGGATAGCTAGTGAGCTAAAGGCAAGCTCTGTCCAATGCTTCAGCGACTCCCAGCTCGTGGTGAATCAGGTTCTAGGCGAGTATCAGGCGCGGGGTCCCAAGATGGCCTCCTATTTGGCTAAGGTAAAATCCGAACTGTCTGCGTTTGGGCAAGGGTTGATCGAACAGATACCTCGGGAGCAGAACGCCAACGCAGATGCTCTCGCCAAGCTCGCCACCTCGGGAGAGACAGAAACCCTGGGGTTGGTGCCAGTTGAGTTCTTGGAGAAACCCAACATAGACGGAGATCGAGCAGATATTGAAATGATTGACATCAGGCCGACCTGGATGACTCCCGTTGTTGAGTACCTCGTCGAGGGCAAGTTACCCGAAGGGCGCAATGACGCACGTCGAGTCCTTTATCAGGCTCCGAGGTATACGCTAGTCGAGGGGGTGTTGTACCGACGTGGGCATTCCTTACCTCTCCTCCGGTGCGTTCTTCCAAGTGAAGCGAAGGCCATCCTGCAAGAAGTTCATGACGGGTTCTGCGGAGATCACGCTGGGGGGCAAAGCCTGGCCTTGAAGATCCTTCGGCAGGGTTATTACTGGCCGACTCTGTCCAAAGACTCGATCTCGTATGTAAAAAAGTGCGACAAGTGTCAGCGGTTCGCCGCGGTTGCACGAGCTCCTCCGACCGAGCTAAAAATGATTTCGTCTCCCTGGCCCTTCGCCATTTGGGGGATAGATCTAATAGGCGCCCTGCCCACCGGAAAGGGTGGGGTCCGTTACGCCGTGGTCGCCATTGACTACTTCACCAAGTGGGCCGAAGCAGAGCCGTTGGCGACAATAACATCGAAAAAGGTGCTAGACTTCGTGGTTAAAAGCATCATATGTCGATTTGGCCTACCCAAAAAGATCCTCTCCGACAATGGCACTCAATTTGACAGCGATCTGTTCACCGAATTTTGCGAAAGGCACAGAATTGTGAAAAGCTTCTCGTCCGTGGCCTATCCCCAGGCGAACGGCCAGGTCGAGGCTGTCAATAAAACTCTGAAGGCAAGCCTCAAGAAGAGGCTAGATGAGGCAAAGGGGATCTGGCCAGAACAGCTCCCCCAAGTTCTGTGGGCCTATAGGACCTCACATAGGACTCCCACGGGTCACACTCCTTTCTCCCTAACATTTGGGAGTGAAGCAGTCCTCCCCGTGGAGGTGAAAGTTCTGTCACATAGGGTCCAGTCCTATGACCAAGACGGGAACCACGAGCTCCTGTGCCACTCCTTAGACTTAGTGGATGAAAGGCGAGAGGATTCACAACTCCAGCTCGCCCATTATCAACAGAAAATCACTCGCTACTTCAACACTAAGGTCAAAAGACGTGCCTTTAGCGTCGGTGATTTGGTCTTGAGGAGAGTTTTCCTGGCCGGGAAAGATCCCAAAGATGGGGTTTTGGGACCAAGTTGGGAAGGACCATACCAGGTCATCGAAGTCATCAAAGAGGGAACTTATAAGTTAGCTCGACTTGGTGGAGGGGCGGTCCCGCGGACTTGGAATGCTATCCACCTAAAGAAATATTATCAATGAGCCATTTGTAAGGCCTAGAAGGTCACCTTCCATGTATAAATAAAAATCAAATGTTTCTCGTTATTTGCAAGTGTAATTTTAAAGTAACAACGAAAGACCCTTTCCCAGTTACTTGGGGGGCATATGGTACCTGGATATAACCAGGTCTCCTTAACGACTTAGGTGTTAATTTTTATCTACGGATAAGAGTTATCACAAACTAAGTCCTATCCTGGTCTTAATCAGGTCACAAAACTTAGAAGTAGTTAACTAAAATTTGTTGACCGTGGTTCTTCTTTAAAGAGCCCGGGATACGGATAAAAGTTGACGCGAACTAAGTTTTTCAAAATAAGTTCCTGGTCTTAACCAGGTCCCAAAACTTAGAAGTAGTTAACTAAAATTTGTTGACCGTGGTTCTTCTTTAAAGAGCCCGGGATACGGATAAAAGTTGACGCGAACTAAGTTTTTCAAAATAAGTTCCTGGTCTTAACCAGGTCACAAAACTTAGAAGTTAACTAAAATTTGTTGACCGTGGTTCTTCTTTAAAGAGCCCGGGATACGGATAAAAGTTGACGCGAACTAAGTTTTTCAAAATAAGTTCCTGGTCTTAACCAGGTCACAAAACTTAGAAGTTAACTAAAATTTGTTGACCGTGGTTCTTCTTTAAAGAGCCCGGGATACGGATAAAAGTTGACGCGAACTAAGTTTTTCAAAATAAGTTCCTGGTCTTAACCAGGTCACAAAACTTAGAAGTTAACTAAAATTTGTTGACCGTGGTTCTTCTTTAAAGAGCCCGGGATACGGATAAAAGTTGACGCGAACTAAGTTTTTCAAAATAAGTTCCTGGTCTTAACCAGGTCACAAAACTTAGAAGTTAACTAAAATTTGTTGAACGCGGTTCTTCTTTAAAGAGCCCGGGATACGGATAAAGTTAACTCGAACTAAGTTCATAAAAATAAAGAGATGAATTGTAACCAAATGCATAAAAATATATATATGTCAAACTGGCTGAGCAAATTGTCTCGAGGTGGAAACGCCTCACATAAAAAAGAGAATTACAATAGAAAGAGTTCAAAATACTTAAACGAGAAGTGTCCTAAGCCCCATCAGTTGGCCCTTTGGAGGTCGCGGTCTCACCCTGCTCCGCCGCGACAGAGGCCTCTCCAGTCTCCGAAGGAGGAGCCTCCTTATTTAGGCGGGCTTGGAGCTGTGGCAACAAGAATGCCCAGAGGTCCGGCGGCATGAAAGAAAAGTCCGCGTCCGGATTGTGGGACCAGCAGTGATAGAACAGGTCTTGTAAGGACTGCTCCGAGACGACCCGCTCGGCTTTCAGGGCGGCCTGGGAGGCCTGGGCTTCGGCCTTCGCCGCCTCAAGATCTGTCCGCGATGCGGCCAGGGAGTTTTTAAGCTCTTGGTTTTCGGAGCGGATCTTCTCTAGCTCGGCTTTAGAGGCCGCCAGCGCGTCTCTCGCCTCCTGAGACTCCTGAAGGGCGGTCTGGCGGTCAGCTTCCAAACCCTCGAGCTGGGCCTTGGTCCTAACAATGCCTCTGTACGCGGCAGCAATGCCCTGCAAGAAAAGAATGATAAATTAACAAACTAGAAGGAGAAAGACGGCGTGTGAGTGTTAAAGCCTTAAAAGAAGGGGGCACTTTACCGTTAAGGTCATGTCCATCGCAGAATCTACAACTCGGACCGGGCTCGTTGTTTCGATGGCCCGGAGCTCCTTCTCCCTGATATTGTAGAAATGGTTGACGGCGTAGCTAGCCGACTCATACACCGTACCCCGGAGTGCTTCGGCCATCTTCTCCAGAGCCCGGGGGTCGACCGGGATACGCACATCCGGGGCTGCCGCCGCCAGATTCCCGACCTCTATTACCCCGTCCTGGGCGGCTAGTGGAGATCGTTGGGGTGGCGGGTGCATGAGCCCTGTCCTGGCAACAGGGAGGTTCACCCCCGCGACCTGGGATGGCGGGGCTTTCTCCTTCTCCTTAGCCGGGGATTTGGTGGAGGTCCCGGCCGAGCTCTTGGACTCGCGGAGCCTCTTTAACCTCGGCCCTGCTGGGGGATTCCCACCAAAGACAACGCCCCGCAGACTATTCCCGGGCTGAGACATCTCTTCTGCTAAGAACAAAATAAAAGACATGGTTATTACGAGGTAGCAATCATGCAGAAATAGAGACAAAAGGTTCAAAGGCAGTAAGTAAGCAAATACTAAGGGAGCCCTACCCCCCGAGCTGGAAGAGCCTAGGACGATTATCTCGCGAACTGGCGAAGGTTCTAGGTCCGGTTCTGACTCGGGGTTGGACTCTTCTACGTACTGCCTAATCCCCGGAGCATAGATGCCCCTCTGGAGCGCAGGCCACGTGCGCAAGTTGGTCCCATACTCCTCAAAGAGGACCGACCTAAAGGCTAGGGTATTATCTACTACTACGGTACCCTTAGGCCGACTCTCTTGGTTGTCCAGCACGAGCTGGTCAACGCAGTGAAGCAAGAGCGTGTCCAGGTCCGGATTCCTTGAGTGAGGATGGACGAGCTGCCTAGGGTTGAACCTAACCAGCCGGGGGTCTGCGGTGGCCCTATCTACGTTCTTAAATAAATAAGAGTTACCTTGACCGGAAGGAACCGCGGCTGCTCCGGATTGGGCCCTCTCCTCGTTCATCCCCTGGGCGACCTCCAAGGTCCTCTTCCTGTTCATCACCAGAGGAACTTCCTCACCTTCCTCCTTGCCTTCTTCGTCTGCGACCTCCTCCACGACGATCGGTCTGTTTTCGCGAGCTGGGGGAGCCCCCCGAGGCCTTTTCAAATTCAAAGTCTGATTTGGGAAAATCAGCTTGCAGAATACCATTGTCTCGTCCGTTACGAGCGCGCGGTAGTCTTTCTCACTGGGGGGCAAGTTCGCCAGTGTATCGTATTGACCCCCGAGGGTCACAGACTTTTCGGTCCTCGCGTAGATGGCTGCAAGGTTGATTAAAGTCAGAAGTGGAATAAGGGAAGAGCTAAAATAAGATAACCTTTAAAAGGAGAGCTAAATCAAGGATCGCTTACGAGGACGGTTGAAATAGTGATGATCGCAGTTTCGGAACCCAGTTGACATGAAAAACTGGTCTTTGAAGTCGTTTGGATGGCTCGGCAGCTCAATCACTGCTGCTGTGTTAGGGAAGCGGGTTAGGTAATAGAACCCGTCGCCTCGCCCCCGCTGGTCCGGGCTGGCTTTGAGGCAAAAGAAATATAGAATATCAGCCGGAGTGGGGACCTCCCACTCATGCTTTTGGAACAAATACCTCAATCCCGCCAGTAGGCGGTATGAGTTGGGGGGGAGCTGAAATGGGGCCAACCCCACATAGTTCAAAAAATCAGCAAAATACTGATCCAGGGGGAGGAAGGCCCCTGCCTTGAAGTGTTCACCGCTCCAGGCCGCGAACGACTCGTCGAGCGGCGTGCAGCTCCGCTCCCCATCCGCAGCAAGTCGGGCGATCACGGAGGCCCTCCCCAGGGGAATGTTGTGGTTGAGGAAGATTTTGGTGATCTTTGCCTGGTCGGTTATCTTCGAGACGATTCTCTCCGCCTCGAAAAACGCGTCAGGGGCCACCTCGGCTTGCTTCTCCACCGCCGGCCCAAAGTGAGGAATTGGCGAGCTGGGCACCACTGCCTTTCCTTTATCCTGCTGGGAGGACGAACTTCCCACATTCTTCTGTGGCAGATTTCTCTTTGGAGCCATCTGGTCGCCTATCGAACAAAAGAAAACACTTTAGAAAAGGCGACCCAAGCAGGAGAGCGAAGCAGGTATTAAGTACACGAGCTGGGGTAAGCCCAGCCCGTGGAGAGTGGTGCCACGCGTTCCAAGGAACACGCGCCTATGCCCTCAGCAGATCCCAGATTATTCGGAATTCGTGTGTCAGAGGACTCAGAGTAAAAAATTTCCTTGGGGGGAAAGTTTCAACAGGCAAGGCGTGGCAAAACCGCTTTTAAGGCGTATTCCCTAAGCTACCCGGTTTTTGCACCCAAAATTCCCAAGGGTCCTACCCAGAAATTGTTCCTAAGGAAGAACCATGGAACCCATGCTCTAAGACGATGTCCCATGGCAAGTGTGCCCTAATCTAAGAAGGGCTGTCACCCTCCATATCCGAACGACCCAGAAAACCTCAGCATGTGGCTACAGTAAAATTTTTTACCTAAGCTACAGTGGCATGCTTTCAAAAATAAACAGGGACAGAAGACTTACAGTATATGGTTAGATGGTGAGCGAGGTCGCTGCGCTGGTAGGAGCTTCGTTGGCACAGTGGTCTCCAAGGCTTTGAAGGAACTCGTACGCTTAAGCTTCGTGAACGGAGAAGATGAGAGCAGTGGAAATGAGGGTTTTGTTCTTCGGAAGGTCAAAGAGAAAAGAAGGAAATTTGAGAGGTTTTGAATAGTAAGGTGGCCCATGCGTGGGATGACCACCCCCTTTTATACAAGGGAAGGATCACGTGTAAAAGGCACTTGGGAGACCCTCCACTCGAAATGTGAAACGACGGCTGGACAGTAGGCTAGGCCATTTAATGCGGTTCTCGTAGAGTGTACCGTCGCCACCCACGGCGTTCCACGTATCAGAAGCCTGCGAAAAGCATGGAATACGAAGGGTTGTGGGGGAAGTCTAAAAGCCCCTACTATGGTCTCCCATATCTGACGTCATGGACCACGAGCAGGAGCTTGGGGGGCAGATGTACGCCCTGGTTTTCACGCGGGCTGTTTAGCAGGACGAGCCTCGAACTAAACATGATTTAGTCCGAGGCTCCCACAGGCCAGAGGCTCTATTTCCAGGACGGGCCCTTTCTAGCTCGAGGGGGTCCTGTTTCCAGCTCGCGCTTGTTGCACCAGGAGCTGGGAATAACATCCGGCGACCACGGACGGATAAGCTCGGGTTATGGATTGCTCCGGTAGCGAGCTTCTCAGGAAGCTCTGACCCTATGGGAAGTCAACACGGAAGATAAACGTGCATATTCCTGCCATCACGTGTCCGATATCCCCCTGACTTCTCGGACACACAACAGGAACGTGCGTATTCAGACGCCCACGGACGAGTTGGGCCGTGCGGCCCATTATCTCCTTCCATACTGATTAGACCACACTTGTGTGTCAGGTTTAGGAATTAATCATGAATATCACAGACTTGATATGACAAATGGTAAGGTCACGGGATGACCTCCCTACCAACTTCCAGGCGCCTTCTCCTATAAATATGGAGACCCTGGGAGTTGATAGGGGTTTGAAAAAATAGTCTTTGAAGAACTATATACTTGGTAAACCAATTACCCAGAGAATATCAATAATATTGACTAGTGGAGTAGAAGGATTTTAACCTTCGAACCACTTAAAAACGTGTCTCGAGTCACCTAGTTCTTTCCCCAAAGATTTCCTATCTATGACGGTTCTACTTTTAGTACTAATCTCTTTCTCTTCTTCTCTTAATTATCTGTTGCCGAAGAACCGCGTCAACATTATTATTTAAACAAAAATCTGATAACTGATCAGTTATTTTGAATTTGTTTAAAATAACAAATATTTTAATATATTGGATATTATTAAATATTGGATATCAGTTTTCAAAGAACGTAAGTTTTCAGGGATAGAAAAATATCTAGGATTCTCTCAGAGAAAAAGATCAGTGACAAAAACAAAGGTCATTGTTCTTCACAAAACCTAGGTCCAAACTTTATCAGATCTCATGTGTTGAGAATATCTGATAAATAGTTATTGCCTATTATTTGTATAGCGAGCCCACACTCGTTCTTTGGGTGATTGAGAACATTTTGGAAGATCTTGGTGTGAGATCTCAAGGATTCAGCCATACGAAAAGATAGCAGCAAGGAAGGACCTGAGGTAATGTTTCTATTCTTGTCCTTGATTCAATATATATATGAGTGTGAAGAAGTAGATCTAGAAATCTTATGGAATTAATCTGACAATTTGATTGTTGTTCCGCTGCGCATAATCTCTTATTTGATCAATAAAAACCAACAATTACAAGCCTAATTAAAGTCCTATTGATTCTTGATAATGCTTTATTCTACATTAGTGGAGAAAGATAAGAAAAGAAAACTTATGGGAATTATAAAAAAAATTGCTCTTTATTGAGATTTAATTTATTTTTGTTTGCATAAGCTTATCTAATTTTTCACATAATGATTTGATGAGAGTTTTGTGTTTGCATGTTGAATATTTTTTTTAAAAAAAAAAAGGCTACAGTTGAATTAATTTCTTAAGCTTAACTTTTGTTTGTAATTTTCTTTGAACTATTTCATTATGCAATTTTTGAGCAAAACATTTGATATCACCAATAAAAAAAAGTGTGCTTTTAATTTTTCTTTTGCTTGAGGACTAGCGAAGTATTAAGTTTGGGGGTGTGATTACTCTACAAAATAGAGTTATTTTACCACTATTTATAAGCTAATTATTGATAAGTTCTTAAGTTTTTTTTATGAATTTGTTGAGTTTTTATGTAATTTTGAATTTAATTAGTTTACTTTAGTTTTATAGAATTTTATATGTTTTTAGTGTTATTTTGTTGTAATATGTTATAGTTTAATTATTTGAAATTAGTGTTGTTAGATTAACAGTTAAAATGTAATTTTATTAAGCTTAAATACATAAGTAAATTAAATTTTAATTAATATTTTCATGGATTTAATATGATATATTTTATAAATGAAAATATTTGATTTTTAATTTAATTTTTGTAGGGAAATAATTGAGTTTTGGCATGTTGGAAAACAAAGTGGCAAAGCTACAGAAAGAAAAGAAAAAAATGGTACCTGAAGCTCAGCCCAGCCAAGTTGCCTACAGCTCAGAAGAACTGCACGAGCCTGCCTACCCTTAGGCCCACACGTAGCTCCTCCCCCCACCTGGGTCGCATGCACCAGGCCTGCCTAAAGCCAACAACTTCTCCATGCCTAGAGCCGAGCTGAGCACCTGGAGCCCCTGGATGCCTGGAGTTGCCTGCACACCTGGAGTCGAGCGCCTATAGCCACCAAGCCACCTGTAGTCTTCCAGCGAATAAGAGATCGACACGTGGCCCTTGTCGGGCGCAGCTCCAACAACTTTCTCCCAACGGGTCCCACCACTTGCCAACACATTAAAAGGTCATTTTTGAGCCAATAATCATGCGACACCTCACCTTTTTTACCTAAAAATTACACAGAAAATACCAATGAGTCCCACATATGCTGATACCAATTTAAATTTAAAAAAATACTCCATTTTTCCCACACAAATACACCACATTTCCCCATTATTCTCATATTTTTCTCCTCTCCTCTATCATTTTTTCCCTTTTACTCTTTTTAATCCCTATTTACCATAATATTTCTTTAACAAAAATTATTTTAATCAATTTATTTATTTGAAATTGATTATTTTAATTCATCAATTTTTGTTATAAATAAGGGATTGGAAGACCATTTTTTTGTGATGCCCCACGTCACTATGGCTGCTTTCTGGAATGACGACTGGCCCTACAAACCAACACGAGTCTTTTCAGCATGCTTTGTCCTCACTCACATGCTTCCTAGGAAAACTTCCTAAGAGATCACCCATCCCTAGATTACCCTAGGTCAAGCACGCTTAACTTTGGAGTTCTCAAGTGATGGGCTACCGAAAAGAAGATGCATCTTGTTGATATAGGTAGTACCCATCAATCTATTTAAGCCATATTCAACTGTGTAGTCCCATACCTACACAGTCTTAGAATCATCACACTTGACCTTCCCCAAGCGGTGTGGAATTGCACAGCTTACCCGGTCTTTCCCCTTACGGATCACAGGATTCTGACTGTCACAATCACCCCCCCTTACGGGCCCGACGTCCCCGTCGGCCACACTTCCGGCTGGGTCAAGGCTCTGATACCATTTGTGACGCCCCACGTCACTATGGCTGCTTTCTGGAATGACGACTTGCCCTACAAACAAACACGAGTCTTTTCAGCATGCTTTGTCCTCACTCACATGCTTCCTAGGAAAACTTCCCAGGAGGTCACCCATCCCTAGATTACCCCAGGTCAAGCACGCTTAATTTTGGAGTTCTCAAGTGATGGGCTACCGAAAAGAAGATGCATCTTGTTGATATAGGTAGTACCCATCAATCCATTTAAGCCCTCTTCAACTGTGTAGTCTCATACCTACACAGTCTTAGAATCATCACACTTGACCTTCCCCAGGTGGTGTGGGATTGCACAGCTTACCCAGTCTTTCCCCTTACGGATCACGGGATTCTGACTGTCACAATACAACTGTAATGACCCAACTATTTCTAAGACCTTGGACCATTAGATCTACTATACATAGCTACTATTTTGGGAAAGGTACATAAGAAATAATATAACTTTATTAAATCTCAAAATATTGTATCAATTACATAATAATAGAAAATATGGCATGGGTACCCATTGTTTAAAAGAAAAACATAAACTTTAATTCAATTGTTTTAAAAAAACTAAATGCGGAAAAACATGATCTAAAAGACTAGAAATATATAACTTCATCCTCGATCGACACGCAGTCCACACATTCCATCCATCCTTAACACACAAGCCAAGCTACCAAGAATCCTTCCGCCTTCCATATTCATTTTCATGCATCACACTAAAAATAAAGGAATGAGCCTAATGCCCAGCAAGGAAAACCTACTAAAAACATACATCATATATCATAAGCATAAAACTACATCATAAACATAAACTATAAAACATATGACTATAAAAACATATACCATATATCATAAGCATACACTATAAAACATATGGCTATAAAAACATATACCATATAGGACTACAATATTAATGGCCATTAACTCATTAACATGGCATGCGATAAACCATCTAGGTCCCCTGTCTAATATCTGAGGTAGGGTAAACCATAACTCTAAACCATGAAAATGATAAACTAATCTTGGGGTTTGCTATCTAAGCAAGTCATATGCCCAAGCAACTAAAAACATATCATACATATACTTATTATAGCATAAACATATCATAACATAAACTTATCATAACATAAACATAACATAACATATCATACAAACATACAAGATCTATCCTATTTTCCTTACCAATATACCGGGATGATGAGAACAAAGTCGGGATTTTGGAACACTCCTAAAAACCATTAATAGAGAGGTGAGTTTTCTAAAAGAAAGAGATGAAGAGGAATGAACTAAACTATCGAGAAGATACTTACCAACAAGAAATGTAACAACCCAAATTTCCTAATAAGGTTTAGGACCTTGATTAGGAGGTTGGGAGGGCCATAATTGATTCACTGTGTTATTATATGATTATATGCATGATTATGTGGGTCATATTATTATATGATGATAAAGGCATGCATGGGGCTATATACTCTGCTGTGAGGTTATTTTGGTAATTTGGCTCATTGAGAGCATAATTGTGTACTTGTGTGTATATTCGTAGGCTAATTTTGAGACCACATTATTATGTAGATATATCCGTGATCTGTGACTCGAGACGATCCTAGTGAGCAGATTAGCGAAAAAGTCATGGCGGGGATTTATACCCAGCTCGGGGTGAGCCTGGGGGTATAAATGGGAATTTAGTGAGTATATTGGGGTCTATTTTGACATCGAGGAATATTATTGGTGGTTAATTAGGTATTGGGTAGTAAGCGGTAAATATTAGAGACACTCGAGAAGTTAGCGGGAATTGGGGTGAAATGACTAAAATGCCCTTAAGAGGATTAAAGGGTTAGAAATAAAAGGGAGGGCATTAAGGTCATTTGGCTTTTTACAGATGGGTATTACTGAGGCTTTATGTTAGTGGAAGTGATAGAATACTACAGAAGTCTGAAGAAGGAAAAGAAAGAAAAGAGAAAGGAGAGGAAAACAGAGAGTTTTCTCTAGGGTCGGTTTGTGGTTCTCTCACCACTTTTCTTGGGTTTTCTTGGAGCAAAGCTCAGAGGAGAGCTGGGTTAGGCTGAGCATCAAGGATCCTAAGCTAGGTTTGAAGAACTGGTAGGGGTTTAGCAAGAACACACCATCACCTGAGGTAAGACTTTAGAGTTCTTCAGTTTCTGGTTTTGGTTTTTGAACTATGGTGTTTAAGTTGAATCTGATGGGGACTTTAGGGAATTCAAGCCAAAGGTTGAGGGAGAGCAAGCTAAGGAGGTGTAGAGGTTGTCTTGAAACCGAATTCCCACTAAAGGTAAGAAATTCTAAGCTTTTAACTTTGATGTTCTGACTGGTTTCTATTGAGTTTTGATATCTAGAAGTGGCTATGGTGAATTTTGAGATTAGGGATGCATGTGTTTGAGTTCTGGGTATTTGAGGTGCTTGGCATGAGTGGACTGTGTTAATAAGGTTGTTTTTTAGTTTTGTGAAGGTTTGGAGAGGTTTTGGTTGAGTTTGGTTCGAGGAAATCGCAGGAGGGAAAACTGGGGTATTGCCTATCTGTGACTAGCGCTACAGCGCTAGCCTTTGGGCGCTGTAGCGCTAGGCCAAGCTTTCTGGGGGAATTTGGTTCTGCTTGTAGCGCTGTAGCGCCCTCCTAAGAGTGCTGTAGCGCTGCCCTGTTTCCAAAAAGGGATTTAGGGTTATTTGCAAGGGTTTTTGACCAAGGGTTTGGGATTTGGTTCCACCACCTTGTTTGGTGGAACTAGGACTTCCCGAGGGCTCGGGTTTGGTCCCGAGGCTAGGTTTTGGACTTGAGGTTTGGTGATGACTTTGACCTATGATTGTGTTTAGGTGAGCGCTAGGGCTCGAGAGGGATCGTGCTCAAGGAGTCAAGTGATCAAAGCTAGCGAATCGAAAGGTAAGAAAGCTGCACCTGATTATGTGGCTAGGTTGGGACTAAGTGTTCCCTATGTTTGTATGCATTGTTATGTGAATGTGATTAACCATGTGGACACGATGGGACTAAGTGCTCCCTATATTTGTGTATCATGTCATGAGATGGTATTATTATGCCATGGGACATGCGATAACCGGCCTAAGGGTGTCGGAATCAATATTTGCGCACAGGGCGCGGCTCGGCCACTGGTAGCTGAGGCAGCTTATTTATCACTGAGCTCGGTTAAGCTGGCCGGAGTTAGTGAGTATTACACTGGGGGTGGCCCAAGTGAGCCGAAGACAGTGTGTTAAGTAGAGGGTGCGACTAAGGGCGCCGACCCTGAATATTATTTGATGGATGTGATAATTTGTTGATTATGAACGTGAATATTGTGTTATGGATAAGATTGGTTGAATGTCTGGATGATAAACTGTTATTCTACTGGGTGTTATCACCGATTGGATAAATGTTTTGAATTGCTGAATTCCTGGTTGTGCATTGTGGAATATTTGATTAATGATGTTGGTTTTGTTATGATATCAAGCTTTCTTGTTGGGCCTCGGCTCACGGGTGCTACGTGGTACAGGTAAAGGCAAGGGCAGGCTGAATCAGCCATGAGTTGGAGAGCTCTGGGGGCGAGGTGTACATTGTCAGCTGCTCGGTTGCCACCGTCGAGGAATTGTACAGGGACGGAAACCTAAAATGTATATTTTGCCATTAGAGTGGCTTGAATTATTTGTAACTCTTGGTATTTGATGTAACTAAGTCGTCTAAACCCTATTTTGAGTTTCCATGTATTAAACTGTCATTTTTAATGAAAATAGCATGTTTGTGACCAAAATCTTTTATTCCTAATCCGTTGATGACATTGAATTCACATTTTGTTTAAATGACTTGATTAGCAAGTCTTGCACTATTTTAAACACACAGTGTAACGGTCTTGGTTATCCAGAGCGTTACAAGAAATCTCAAGTTCGAAGAACTTAGATGCCTAACCAAGAATAGAGAAGATTGGGTTAGGAATTGAGTAGAGAAAAACTATAAGAACTAACAATACAGAAAAGGAACTAAGAATAGGAATACCTTTGAAATTGCTATGACCGAACTACACCTCAAAACCGAAATACACTCTATGAACCTTACTTCCCAAGTGTCTAATAAGCTTAGAATGATTAAGCTTATAACCCCAACCCTAAGTGTTTATCACTCTATAGTCTCACTAGCACCTGGAAGGCTCTGATTAATGCTTGAAGAATGAATGAAAAGGCTTGGTGCTAGGTCCTATTTATAATGTTCTAGGAATAAAAATCTTCTTTTTGGCTTTGAATAAAAATAATGAATTTAATTGAAAATATTTGAATGTTCTTCAGCCAAAGGCTTAGGACTTGTTCAACAAAGATTGATTTTTTAAAAAAATATTAATAATCAAAACTAATAGAATTCTAACTTCTAACTCCCTAAATCTCATAACTCTAAACTAACCTACATTAAAATCAACATATCTGGAGTTGTAGAACTCCGATTTAGAATATCTTTATACCGTTAGAAAGCTAATTAAATTATCTACAACTTTTTAGAAATACTATGTTTCAAAATTCATAACATAACTGGGTCAAAAATAGGTCGGAAGTTACAGTACCCTAAAGTTACGAAAAATCTATTTAATTATCTAAATCACAAATAAATAAAATATCTAAATCACAAATAAAATTGTGACAAATGTCATGCTCCTAACAAATTCTGGTGAAGACTAAGTCTTATATTTCTCTTATTTTATCATTAAAATAATAATTCATTAATAATCATACATATGACAAGTGTCATATTCCTATTGGCTCTATCTAAACCTTAGGAATAATCCATGCTCATGACAAATGTCATATCCTTATTAGCTCTATCTAAACCTTAGGTTATATTAATTATCATATTAATAACCAGCAATATTAATCAAACCTTATGTTATAATTAATATTCTTAAACTATAGGTTAAACTTATAAAATCCATAACTATTGCTAGGAGTTTCCAACTAAGTCCTGGCTTGAACCAAAATCCATGAAATCTAACATACTATAACTAACACTAGCTATTACTACTAATACTACTATCTAACTAGCTAAGTAAATTCTGGGACTCTACATTTTTTGGGGAGGAGGTTACTCTACACAATTGCCACATTTTCAAGACCATTACATTCTCGTCATCTTTTTTTCTTTTTAATCACTTTTTCCATATGTTTTTAGAGGAATAATTTGGGGGAGTCTCCTCCAAATCCTCCAAATTTTCCTACTCGTGTTTGTAATTCTAGTCATAAATTTCTAATCTTTAGAAGATTATTAAGGTATGAAACAATATTGATAAGTTTCAAATTTGTCTATTTTTAATTCACTATTCTTCTATGATTATGCACTTGATTATTTGTTTATATGTGTTTAATAATTTTTTTGTGTGTGTTTTTAGGACTTACAAGACATTTGAGTGAAAAATAATGAATTTGGGATGTGTTTACAAGTAATGATTAAGCTCGGAATTACATGTCTGAAATTCACACTTGAATTTGATAATTTTTCAATACTCTTTTGAAAATCTTTAAGAAATACAAGTTTTATATATTTTTCTTAGCTTTCCATAGCTTTTTGAATCGTCCAATTCCGAGTTATATCGAGGAAAGTATGGCTAAAATATTGTCAGCGGCTACAGCTGAAGCAAACCAAAAAAACAAAAAAAATTGCTACGGCCTTGGCCTAAGGGACAGAACGCAGTGGCCGCGGCCATAAATGTTCAAGGTCGCGGTCGGAGCCCGATTTTTGGGAAAATACATGTTCCAATGGCTGCTGCTGACGATTAAGTTTTCCTTAATTTTTGAATTTTAAATGTATTTTTTGAAAGAGCTATAAAAGGAGTTAGGGTTAACTTTTAATATAACTTTGGATTGCGAATTTTAGAGACTAGAGCAGCAGAGGAGAAGAAAAATACATCATCATCTTTATTCTTCAATCTAATTTTTCTTTTTTCTCAAAACTTCTTTATTTTCATTGAATGTTTATGTTTGTGAATATGAACTTTTTTATAGAATAGTTTTCTTTGTAGTTGAGGGTTATTTCAAAACACTAGACATGAGAACTTGAATGCATTGATAAATTTTATTCCTTCTATTCCCTTATATTAAATTGCTTCTATTTTTCTATTTGAATGTCATGGATCTTGTAACATCTTACTTAGACTACCGCTAATTAGGATTTTACATTATTCTACTATCATCTTAGGATTGCTATTCACCTAATAGTTTAGGATTCTATGTAGAGTGATAAATTTTCAATTATGGTATTGTGACAGGTATCTTGATTGAGATGAAAAATAGAACCTAGGTTAAATGAATTGCATGCTTAATGAATTTGTTGCCTAGATTAACCTATTTCCATAGAGTGTAATGCTTTTCCTAGGTTAAATAGATCGAATGCTTAATGAGTTTATTGCTTGGTAAAATTGATTAGTTAAGAGCGCTTAGCTTTAATTAATTATAATAAGGAAACTGAGACAATAGACTGCTTAAGTGTTATCTGTGGGGTTAATAGTTTAATTGGGAATAAAGAAATATTATTTATCTTTGTTGATAGATTGATTGTCGAAGGTGGAGAGTAACTCTTGACTATTTCTTTAAAATCGCAGTTTCCTTAGTTCTTGAATCGTTACTCTTTAATCTTTATTCTTTTCAATCTTCATTTTATTTTATGTTTTAGCCTGTAAAAACTAAATCCCTTGGTTAATTTATGTTTATTTCTTATTTTGAATATCATAGTCCTCATGGATTCAACCCTTATTTACCGCTATACTGAAGTAGTTGTTATAAGTGATTAACATTAATAATAAAATTTGGTACAACATACGACACACAGTAAATATGTAACTAGATAATGTTTATTTTGTATGTTGATTTCCCATTTTGTGCAATAAATTCTATGAATTTTCTTCTTCAAATATCTTATTTCATCTTTAATATCTTGTATTTTTTTATTGTTGGAAGATATTTACACTTTGTTCTTTATTTGTGCAAAATTATAATATTTTTTTTATTGTGGTGTGAAATTAAATTGAGCACATCCAAGCTTAGAACAAAAATATTACGTTTTGCCTTACAAGTATTGTCCTTTGATTTTTCTGTTGTTTCATTACATTGATTCACACTAAATACTTTGAAATTATAATCTTAAAAGTGAAGATAAATCATATATTTCTATAATAACTTGTGCTTAAATAGAAAATCTAATTTGAAAAAGTGATAGCTTGATTAATTTCTACTATCAATAAAATTTGGAAATCAATATACTTATAAGTATTATTAAACTTACATTTTGTGGATTCTAATACATTAATAATTTTTCTTCTACCGTCTTGTTTACAATTTCTATTTTATTTATATATCTTGTCTTTAATACATTTATTACCATACTTTATTTTATTGTTCTTGATACAAAAATTTCATCAATCTTTGGAGTTAGGTTAGAGTTTATTTATAATTGATTTAAAATAGTTTCTTTTTTATTTTAGACAATTCTTTTGGGTTTGACATCCTTACTTACATGAACTCTATACTATATATACGATTTGTGCGCTTGCGAGTTATAAATATTTAAAACGTGCCAATTTTGGATCCAACAATATATTTTATAAATATATTTTGTCAAAACGAAATTGTATTATTATTATTATTATTATCATGTTAGTGCTTTTATTTTAAAAAGATTGATAATTTATAATTTTTATAAAGAAAGTGAAATTTCAATATTCATTCACTGTTTTCTCATAAATTCTATTTTTAATCTTGATTTGAAAATTTTAAAAATATTAGCATTTAATTTATTTATAAATAATATATTTTTTTTTCATATCATTTGTTGATTTCCAATTTTTCAAAATATATATATATATGGATACATATAATCGTGAATTGTTTTTAAAAAATAACAAATTGAGTATATCATTAACAAATAAAAAAAAAATAAGAATACGAGCAAAAAAAACAAATATATGAATGATGACATTTATCTTGAAAAAAATCATTATTATAAATATAAAATATAGGGTAGTTCTTCGATGCACCCCCATCTAGTTTTTAGCTCGGGAAGTATTTTTTGCTCAAATTTTTTTATAGTCATGTATATTTTAGTTATTTAGAGCATCCTACAAATTTTTTGGGAAATTCTGAATAATTTATAGTGTAGAAAACAAAGTTCAAATAGTTTGTTGCACTCGTGACTGTGTTTTTTTTATGTGTGTGGAAGGTATAAACTGTTTGAACCTTATTTTTGGCACTATAAATTATTCAGAATTTTCTGAAAATTTGCAGGATGCTCTAAATAACTAAAATCTACACGGTCATAGAAAAATTCACCAAAAATACTTCCCAAGCCAAAATTACCAAGGGGGTGCATCAGTGTGCCCATTATTGGGGGGTGCACCGAAGAATCCTCCAAAAATATATTATTGAGTAACAAAAACTTTGAAAATATGAAGTATATTTTACTACAAAAAATTGTTAGCTAACATATATTTGGAGGATTCTCCGGTGCACCCCCCAAAAAGGGGCACATCAATACACCCCTTGGTGTTTTTGGGTAGGGAAGTGTTTTCAGCAAGTTTTTTTATGACTGTGTACATTGTAGTTATTTAGAGCATCCTGCAAATTTTTAGAGAATTTTGAATAATTTACAGTGCCAAAAATAAGGTTCAAGCATGAATCTTCCACAAGCATAAAAAAAACAGTCACAGGTGCAACAAATTATTTGAACTTTGTTTTCTTCACTATAAATTATTCGGAATTTCCTGAAATTTTGCAGGAAGCTCTAACTAACTACAATATATATGACCATAAAATTTGGGCAAAAAATGTAACGCCCCGCGTTTAGGGCACCGGGTAAATCCTAGTTTGGGTATTTTAATTCATTGTATTATGTATTATTTCAGGGGAACATTTTATGTTACAAGAAGTTCGCAATGTTTGAATGCTAGCTATATTGTGATAAGTGCAGTTTTTTTTAGAAACTGAGACCTTTGGTCGTGGACCAGGTCAAAAACCTTAATCGGGTAAAAATCTTGGATAAAATATTATTGATGGAATAATTATGGCAAAACTAAGTTTGAGGATAAACTTTAAATAAAATAATAACTATTGGTTATTTTAATAAATAAAATATGATAAGTTTGGTGATGTCACATTTTATTTAAATTGATTTTTTTTATGAAAAAATATGCTTATATTGAAATTCCATCAAAGCAAATACAAACCAAGCTCAACCGAGCCAGCAAACCAAACTTACAACTGAACAAATCTCTCAAAAAAAGCTAAGTCATTTAAATTGATTTTTCTCACTAAGAAAAATTAATCAAAATTATACACTATGCTAAATGCATTTTTGATCTTATGTTCAAGTTTAATTGTGGATTAATAAAATTTAAATTAAGGGCACTTTGAGGCATGTGTGGCTGGTTATATAGAGTGCTTGAGTGGGAAAATCTTGCCCAATAGAATTTCAAGAAAATAGCCATCATTATTTTCCAATGTTATCATTTTTTATGGAAAATAAAACTAAGCTAATTTCAACACTCATTCTCTCCAATACCTCAACCATACCCCTCCCTCTCTCTTACTCCATCTGATTTTTTTAGCACACACTCATCTCTCTCAAAGCTCCCTTCTCTCTCTAGAAGTTTAGAGCACCATTGAAGAAAAAACAAACTCTACAAAACCAAAGGTAAAAATGCTCTAACTATGTCATTTTTTCTCCATCTCTTTTTCTCTTCTTCATGGCTAGCTTTAATAATTGTTTTCTACTTCATGAAACACCATTCATCTCAGCCCCTTAAAAGTTGAAGAAGCTCCACCAAAGGTTTCACAAAAAGCTTGAACCAAAGTTAAGAAAAAGGGTGAGTTCTCTTGTTTCTTCTTACCATCTTTCTTTCCTTCTTCTTCCTATGTTGACTGAACCTTTAAGGATTCTAAAACTCTATGCATGTTATTTTAACACTCACCACATACATCATCTCAAACCTAGGTGTGGTTGATGCAAGTGTGAGCACCATCATCTACATGCATGCAAGCTTAGAAGGAAATTTTTGAAAGAGGTAAACCCTAGAGCAAACTCTTTTTAAGCATCCCTCTCCTTTTTCTAGCTCTATAATCTGATTCTTAGTGTTTATGGGAAGAGATTTTAGTGTGTGAAGTGTTGAGAAGTGATCTGAAACCCAAAGAGCTCAACCACCCTAAAGGCTTGAACATAAAGAGGTAAAAATCTTGATTCTTACCATAACATTTTAATGGCTTTAGCAAATCTGAATTTGATTGTTGTTTTGTGAGTTAAATTAGTTATTTGGATTGTAATAAGATTATTTAGTGGGCTGATGATGCATGCATGTGGTTTATGTGGTGTTTGGTAGCTTAGAATCCAAAGTTCCATAGGATTAGTTGATGCATGTTTGCTGCCAAAAAATTTCAGTGGCTTCCAAAGGGTAAAACCATACCTAAATGACCTAATTATTCAATGAGAGTTTCTGTAATGAGTTATTTGGAAAGATTATATGATTTTAACATCTTGAATCACTGGAAAATATTTTATATGACTCAAGTTATGAGCTCTTTAGGAATCTAGTACAAGCTGGATTAGGGTTTGATAATTCCGACCTTAAAACTTTGAACAGTTATTTGAGCGGGTAAAAGTGATTATTTTTGGCTGAAATTTTTTCTTAATGTTCTGGACATATTTGATATTAAACCCATGAAACAAGTTTTACAAATTCACTATAGTTTGGGAGTTATAAATTTTCCAATTTATATGTTCAAAATTGTTTGCTACCAAGATGGTTTTGTTACAGTGGCTTACAACGAGCCAAGCAATAGGTTATTGGTCAAATTTTCAAATGGGACTTTTAGTATTTCATTATTTAGGAAGAGTACTTGATTTTAGTATTTTGAAACACCAAAAAATGTTATGTCTATGTCAAGTTATAAGCTTTTTGTAATTGATGTGCAGGCTGGAGGGAAAACTGACAGCTTGAAGAGTGCATGTTTGAGCAACATTTTGACAAGTTTAAAATCAACATTTTTAGATGGTTTTAATAATTTGGACTCTTTTTATATTAATTAAAAGTCCTGCAAGAGTTGACTAAGAAATACCCCATAGATTGTGAGTTTTGGTTTTTCTAAAATGGTTGCCAAATCAAATTATGTTTTGGACAGATTTGTTTTTTTAAAACTTTAAGTCATAATTCACTAGTCAAATCATGTTTCTTTTTCTTAAAGTAAGTATAAGATAACTTTCTATGGATCAAGGGTTAAGATTTAAGTGGCTTGAAATATAATGAGGTTTTACATTTTATTAAAAAATCTTAAGATAGTACTCTTGTGTGAGATATGACTAAAATTGTTTATTTGGTTAATTGAAAAAATAAAATCTTTTTGGATAATAAAACTTATGAGTTTCTTAATTTACTAAAAATTGACATTTTTTATTTACAATTTTAATAAAGTGGGAGATAGCATTTAACACTTATATTTTATAAGGAAAATAAGAAAGCGGTAATGAAAGATTTATTTAGACTTAAGAAAGTGGTCTCTTTATGAAATTATGAATTTATTTCCAAATTTCCAGCATCATTATTTGTAGGCATATTTTTATGAATAATGTGATAAAGCTATAAATTCAAGGGTTTAGTCTAAGTTTTAAAATTTAAGAGCAAATGCTTTTAAAGTATTGAAAATTTGTTAAGTTCATTCCTAATCGCTCAACTTAAAGACATAAACTTAATTAATCAAACGCCATAATTAATCCGAGTCATTCCATGGTTTCACTACAGTGTTATCTAAGCGGGAAGGCTCGCTTCTGGATTAAAGATTTCCACAAGCAAGCACTGAGGAATCCAGGTAAGACAACTTATGATATGTTTGGCTACAACACGTTAATGACTAGTTTAGATATCTAAGTTATAAGCTAATAATTTGAACTAGTCTTAGTAGGTTTACTCAAGACCGTGGTCCTAGAGGGGTTGCATACTTATGATTAAGGTAAGCAGCCCGGGTAGCTACCGGGAACCAAGTAAGAAACTGGTTTTTCACCGGTGACTGTAACTAAGGTCGGTTGGCCACCACAATATGTAAGAAGTCTGGTTTAACACATGTGTCATAAGAGTCCGGTTAAACTCTAGGACATATAAGTAAGTTGATTCCAATTCCGGCTAGCTACCGTGACAACTATGAACTCCGGCTAGCCACCGGGGAACTAAGTAAGAAACCGGTTCGCCACCGGTGACTATGTAACTAAGGTAGGTTGGCCACCGCAACATGTAAGAAATCCGGGTTAACACTTGTGACATAAGAGTCCGGTTAAATCCCGTAACACGTAAGTAAGTTAATTCTGGAATCAAATCTCTATGACTAAGAAAGTATGTCGAATTCTTCTAGGAGTCTGGGTAATTGGTGTAACTAGTTTACACCTGTCGACACTATAGTAAGATATGTTAAGATGTACTAAGATATGTTAAGATGTACTACAATATGTTAATCTATGGTCAAATATGTTAAGTTATGCTAAGATGTGTTAAGTTATGCTAAGATATGTTAAGTTATGTTGAAGGTTCCTCCGGAACCCTAAGTAAGTATGTATGTACGTTAAGAAATGAATGACTGAGTATGTATGTTAAGATATGAATGAATAAGTAAGTATGTATGTTAAGATATGAGTGAGTAAGTATGTATGTATGTTACCAGTTAAGACTGTATGTATGCTCTGGGATTTTCTGCGTGCGGGTGTGCCTTCAGGATATGAATTTTGGTTATGAGGCATGACCATAAGTTTTCCAGGACGTTCACACATTCTTAAATTGTATGTTAGGGTTCATTTTCAATAGAATTCTATTATTGATTGGTTATCTGCCTAGTTACAGTTAGTTTAAGTTCTTGCTTCGTTTATGTGGTTATGTTCGTTAAATTGTTCTTACTAAGTGTTTCACTTACCTAGTTGTTTCATGTTGTAGGTAAGCTCAAAGGCAAAGTAGATCAGTGAGCGTTGGAGTTTATCTGCGAGGATGTACATGTAGACCGACCTTTTGAGAATTTATGTTTTGGGGACTAGAACCCATATGATAACTAGAAATTATTTTGGGCTTGTTGAATGTTTTAAAATTATGACACTGTAATTTACTTTTAAGTATGTGCATACTTTCTAACTCTTGCATGTTTTGAAAGTTTTTTTATATGGATTTTCGGTTACCTTAATGTTAGAAAATGGTTGTGTTTTCTGCAAATTATGTTAAGAGATTTTACGGGACCTTACAGAAAATACTTTCCGAGCAAAAAATTAGAGGGGGTGCACCAAATAACTACCCTGTATATTTTGCTATGAAATATGGAAGCTAAAAGTTGGTAATAAATAATTAGTTTCCTACTAAAGAAAGAGGTAGCTAAAAAAATTATTTTACTACTAAAGACAAATGGTACCTAAATTGGTAGCTAAACAAGCAATATTTTGCTACTAAAAAAATGGTAGCTAAAATAAATATAATTTGCTACAAAAGAAATTGGTTGCTAAAAAATTATTTTGCTACTAAAGAAAAATGGTAACTAAATTAGTAGCTAAAAAAAAAATATTTTGCTACCAAAAATTATTGGTAGCTAAAAAATAAAACTAACTAGTAAATATTGTTTAAAATTTAGTACTAAGACATTTCACTACTAAAATTTGGTACCAAAATAATATTTTTTGCTACCAATAATATTTGGTAGCTAATAACTTGATAGCTAAAAATCATTTCTCTTGTAGTGCCATCTATATGTTCTTGTGTATGTTGAGTGAAGAATTGCAATTTTTCACTAAAAATGTGACTTTTGGTGACTAGAGTCACCAAAAAAATACCAAATACATTTTTGAGAGACTTTGAGTACCAACAACCATTCTTTTAATATTTACTCTCTCTCTCTCTCAAAAACATCCATAACCAGAAATCAAAGTATTGATACATTGTTTGGAACAACCTTCACTTGTTGCTTAGTGTAAGTTGTTCAAAGGCTTATCATATCTCCAAAGCTATTTCCTTACAAACCCACAAGCTACTAAGGGCAACTCCAACCCAGTTGCAAAACACCAAATTTGATTTGATATCCCCCTACATTCAGTCCAACTGAACGATAAACATCACAACAAATATAGGATTGTCCATAGTGCCACACCATATTTAGTATGTAGCTATAGACAACGACAAAATCAATTTACAATATAATAATATTATTAATACATATTTTTAAATATATAATATATTTATTAAATATAATAATAAGAAGATATTTTATTTTATTAGAGAATATACTTTTTAGTGTAATTTTTAGTGTTGTGATTGGAATAGAAAAAAATATGGTCCTAATTTACCATTTTGATGTTGGTACAACTAGGGATGGAAATTTTCCCCATGGGGATGAACCCCACCTAAATGGGGAACGGGAGTAGGACAGGCGATTTTCAAACCCCGAATATTAAATGGGGTGGGGGTGGGGGTGGGGATGGGGATAGCATTCCCCACCCCAACAGGTCCGGTTTAATTTTTTTATTTATTCTATATTATTTTTTTATTTATTTGACATGTTTCTTTATCTGATTTTGTAACATATTAGTAACTTTTTAAATATTTTAATATTATTTTGGACATATTTAATACTTTGAGTGATTAATATAATGTAATATATATTAGTTTTAGGTAATATACCTATGTTTATTTTAGTTTTAAATAAATGAGTACCCACAAGGATTCCCCACCCCAACCCCAACGGGGAATATGCGGGGATGTGGATTAAAACTGTTAATGGGGATGGGGGCGCAGGGAACACCCCCGCCAATTACCTGCCCCATTTCCATCCCTAGTTACAACACCAAAATGGCTTTTGCCATTGGAGTTGCTCTAAGAGGGTGGAAATTAGGGGTGTTCATCAAATCGTCCACACTGCACAAACCACACACACCGCACCACAATTTACGGTTTGGAATCCTTCGCGGTGCAATGCAATTTGCAGTTTAGAATTTAATAAATGCGGTTCAAACCGCACAACATCGTTTTATATATATTTATTAATTTTTTATATTTGTTTCAATATTTTTTTTTTTTGATCAAGAAATGGAAATTATATTGATAAACCAACAAATACAAACGCGGAGCAGATAACTCCCCCTCAATTACATTTTAGAGAAAAAATTTATCATTAGTTTCTCCCTCAAAGTCAGTTTTTTACTCCTACGGCAAAGATTATTAACTCTAGCCTTAACTGAATTTCTAGTAAGATCATCAACATGGGCTACTGAAAAACAGCAGCTTTCCACCTAGCATTTGTTCCTATTTTGCCAAATTAAGTAGACTGAAGCAGCCAGTGAAGCTGCAACAACCCGAGCCAGATCATCTTTACTTGGCTCTTCCAGCCAACAACACCAATTCTGGAACTGCCTAGGCTACATTAGATTTCCCAACCATTTTGCAACTGCCTGAAGCACTTTCCTGGAAAACAGACAGTCAAAAAATAGGTGAGCATGGCACTCCATTTCAGTCTCACAAACCGGGCAGCTTTGAGATAATACTGGTATATTGCAGTGATGTAAAAGATCTCTGGTAAGCAGCTTCTGGTGAAAAGCTTGCCAAAGAATAAACCTGTGTTTAGGCACTGATAGTTTACACCAAATATTCTTCATACTTTTGCTAGGGGAACCAGAAATAGAGTGCAGATAAAGTTTATTCAACCTTATTTTCCCCTTACAAACAGCAGCATTTATCTCAGATTCAGACAGTAACTTTCTCACCTTAACTAGCTTTTTCCAGTACCAGCTAGTATCTTGATGCAAAACATAATCCCAGATCCGGACCCCTTTTAACTAGATGCAATTAACCCATTTGACCCACAAGCTATCCTGTTTAGAAGAGATCGCCCAAACATATCTAGCAAGATTAATCTTATTCCAAAGAACACCCTCTTTAAATCCTAAACCACCATAAGATTTTGGCCTGCAAACATGATCCCAAGATGCTAGATGAAATTTACTTCGAAAACCATTGCCACCCCATAAGAAAATTCTGCATAAACAGTCTATTTCTTTGATAACTTTCTGAGGAAGGAGAAATATGCTCATCCAAAAGTTCCTAATCCCCAATAATACCGACTGAATTAGCTGCACATGCCCAGCATAAGACAAGTTACGACTAGCCCAACCATGAAGTCTTTGTCTAATTTTTGAAATAATTAGATCACAATCCATAGCTTTCCACTTAGTTGGCCGCAAAGGTACACCTAGATACATTAGGGGAAACTGCCCTTCTCTCATATTAGATATACACAAAATTTTCTCCTTCTCAACTGAAGAAATACCTCCAAAATAAATGCATGACTTGGCTTGATTTATGCTCAGACCTGAAGCTGAAGAAAAAGACTTAAAAACCTGTTGCATAATCTGAATAGAGTTGATATGAGCTTTGCAAACTAGCAACAAATCATCCGCAAAACAAAGGTTAGTTATGTTCAAAGATTTACAAAGCGGATGAAATCTGAAATGCTTATCTTTAGCATCCCCATGAAGAGCTCGAGTGAGGTAACCCATAACTAGGACAAATAGAAGGGGGGAAATAGGGTCACCTTGTCGCAGCCCCTTACCTCCCTTAAAATCACCATAGAGCTGACCATTCATAAGTATACTATAGGAAGAACCTCTCAAGCAAACCATAATCCATTTAATGAACTTGCCAGGGAACTTATAAGTATTTAACAGATTTTCAAGGAAATCCCAATCAATAGAATCGTAGGCTTTGCTAAGATCGATTTTCATTAAGCACCTAGGTGACACTCTTTTCCTGTTATAACCTTTAAGGAGGTCTTGAATAATAAGAATATTGTGAGCAATACTTCTATTCTTAACAAAAGCACCTTGGTTCTGATTAATCAACTTGGGAAGGATAGGAATTAACCTGTTACAAAGCATTTTAGATATGCATTTGTATAGTGTATTGCAGCAGGTTATTGGGCGATATTATGAGGCATTAGAGGGATGAGTGACTTTGGGAATAAGAGCTAATATGGTGCTGTTCAGCCTCTTCGGAATGTAGCCTAGATCAAAAAATTCAATTACTGTTGTAGCCACTTCTTTCCCTATAACAGACCATAAACTCTTATAAAAACCAGCCCCAAATCCGTCCGGTCCCGAGGTCTTTACTGCCTTTATACTGAACATAGCTATTTTGACTTCCTAGTAAGTGAATGGTTTGATCAGGACTGTTTGGTCTTCAATGCAAAGAGTGGGTCCTGAGAGTACTACTGAGGTTTCGACTAACCCAGTTGCTGCACTTGCTCCTCCTAAAAAAGATTGAAAATGCTGAGTAAAATGACTTATAACCTTTGGATAATCCTTCAACACTGCCATTTTCATCTACAAAGGACACAATCCTATTGAGCGCTTTCCGTTTCTTCATACTGGCATAGAACAGAGATGAGTTCTCATCACCTAATCTCAGCCAATCAACCTTACTCTGCTGATACAAAAAACTAGCATAAGCAGCCTCTTTCTTTTTAAAATCCAGGTGAGAAGCTCTCTCTATATCACTCAGGACTTGACTTTTCGGATCAGTAAATAAGTTGTTTTAGCTTGCTGATACAACACCTTACTTTCCTCATACTCCTTAACAATATCACCAACAACTCTCCAATTAAATCTCTTCAAAACAAACTGAAGATGATGTAATTTCCTCAAGACCTGTTGCAAACCACATCCCTCTGATGATAATGATTTATTCCAGCTAGCCAATACAGTAGGCTTGAAGAGCGGATGACTAGTCCACATGTTGAAAAATCGGAAAGGGCGCAAACCATTTTTTAGAACAGAAATATGCTTCAAAATGATGGCACAGTGATCCGAAACAACCTCCCAACTTGCTATTGCATTGACATTAGGAAACGTATCAATCCAATCCTCATTTATGAACACTCTGTCTAATTTGGAAAAAATGCGATTATTTCCATCTTGGTTATTTGACCAAGTTTAATAAGAGCCCAACAGTTTCATTTCTTCCACAATCCCAAGATCAAGCCATTTCCTAGCATCCTCTACTTCTTTAGGAGAAATGAACTTACCCCCTATACGATCTTCTACATCAAATACAGAATTAAAGTCGCCAATAACTAACCACGGTTTGACAGGAAGAGAGATTATAGCCAACTCAGACCAAAGACTTTTCCTCAATTCTATCTGATTCAAGCCATAAACCACAGTGAAACAGAAAGATTGTCCTGTAGCCCAGATCAGAACCTTACAATGGATAAATTGAGCATGATCAACCAGAACATCAACTCTGACCCAGCTGCCCTTCCAGATTAAAAGGATCCTACCTTCCAGAGCCTTACTACTGTAATAATCCCAACTCATAAATCTAGAGTTCATAACCTCCTTTACTCGATCACCTTTTATTTTGGTTTCCAAGAGAGCCCCAATACCAATCTTATTTATCTTGCAAATATCACCCACAGCTATTTGCTTATTCCTCTTATTCAACCCTCTAACGTTCCAGCTCATTATGTTGAAATTGTCCATTCAAATTCAATAATGGAGAAGGATCGTGTAGGAATTGTTGTTGTTCTTGAAGAACACTGAAAGCATTTTTTGTATTCTGACCAATAACAGGGGATTTCGCCTTCATGGTACCTAGTTTTTTCGGTGTAGTCCATCCTTGCTCCTTTGGAAGCACCACAATCTAGGAATGCGGTTCCTCTTCAGTTACTGCCTGATCTGAACTGTCTGTCCTTTGGTTAGTCTTACTGCCTGAAGCTTCAATCTTAGTGTGATTTTCTACAGCATCAACTGTGACCTCTTTTTTCCTCCAGACCAAAACTTCCACTTGCTTGCAAGAAGAAGCTGTGTGCCCTAACTTTTTGCAGTTAGTGCATTTAGTAGGCAACCACTCATAGTCTATCAATTGATCCATTACTTGACCTCTCTCATTAATGTAGTTAATGAATTTTGGAAGAGAATCTGATATCTCCATATCAACCAGAATTCGAGCAAACTTAATCATTGATCGATCCTTTGTGACCTTATCTATCATGATTGGTTTTCCAATGGTACTAACCAATGCACTTAAACATTTGGTGCCCCAGTATTGTAAACCCAGATCAGGCAAACGAATCCAAACAGGTATCGATTTGATCGATTTCAGATTTTCAATGTCAGTCGTCCAAGGTCTCAAGATAACAGGCTTCCTATCAAAATGGATTACCCCTAATTCTAAAACCATATCACGTGTAGCTTCATCTCTGAACTTGACCATCATAAAACCAGAGTTCATCCGTGCTACTCGGTCAATCCCAAGCTTCCCCCAAATCCTGTTGATAAAACCTTCAAAAACTAGTAATGGTGGATTAGCACCAATGACAACACAGATCAAGGCGGAATTCCAAAATGATGCTTCAACTTCTATCTCCTCAATATCCAGCTGAGCTATCTTTTGTCCATCCTTCTGAAGAGGCTCCATAAATTCTAATTTTGAACCCCCTGAAACGGAAGGGATTCCTTGAAACGTGACCAGGTAGCCTTAGCCGCTTCTTGGAAAGTTTGAGTCTCTACCTCTTCCGCCCACGAACCAGACCTATCCTTTGACAATATCGGAGCAACAGGAGAAGAAACTTCCTTCGCCTTATCAGGAATCTCAGGGGTTGCAGAGGGCACAGCCTCATCTGCTCTTTTTTCACACACATGCTCAGTCGATGGAGCCTCCGATGGTAAATCTATGGATGAAGGGAGCTCTTGACGTGGGTCAGCCTGAGCAAGCTTCTGCACCACCTTTCATTGCCACGCCATGGCAGAGAGAGAAGGAGGAGCTCACGCTTATATTTGTTTCAATTTTACTACGTTTAAACTTAATACATATATATTTATATAGTATAATATATACAATATCTAGAAAAATTATTATATTTCATAGGATGCTAACACATATTCTACTTCATCCTAAATATATTCTTCCTTTATCAAAATCTTTACTTCTATATCACATTTTTTCTTCGTTAATAGTTGGTTGTATTTTTATTCACTACAAGAAAAAGTGCTTTTAATAACACCAAAAATGTGTTATCAAAACATACCATAACACTTTTTGATGTGCTAAGACCGACTATGTTATCGTAGGTCAGGGTACTTTGCATAACACTTTATCATTGTTATACAGATGTGTTATTATACTGTCAACGATAACACACTTTCTGTGTTATTTTAATAAATAGATAAGTGTTTAATTATATTATTTATAGTCGATTATATAACACATTTTTTGTATTATACTACACTTTAGTATAACACATTTTTTGTGTTATATAATGAAGTTTGCATAACAAAGTTCTTTACTTATAAAAAGTGTTATTGTAATAGATATTATAACACATTTTTCGTATTATTTTAATATTTAGATAAGTTTAAATTCTCATTATATATTCATTTATATAACACTAATTTATTCTATTATATTTTTATTTTTTATTTATATAATTAAAATTAGTTTTCTAATATATACTAGCATCATTAAATGAACTTGATTTTCAAATAACAAAAAGTAAAAAGCATTCAACATTGTATTAACAATCCACAAATTAGTTTAAAACATTCAACACTGTCATCAAATTATATTATAGCTCTCAGGAGACAAAGACCCGAAAACTTAAACCAATAAATCTTAAATCACATGGTAAAACTAACATGCTATACAATTTCCAACCAACATGCAAGACAATGAGTATCTATCCTAATAACCACCAATTTAGTGCCAAATATTCAATAATGTCGACTTCCCCAAATATCATATTTATCCAGATAATGAGATTTCAGGCAACATTGCACCCATGGTGGATATCTAGCATCTTCCTCCACTTGCTTTCCATCATCATTTGTAGCCACTCCAAGCAATGCATTTCGCTTCTTCGTTAGTATATCAATGGCAGGTTGATCACCAAAAAACTTGTTGTGCCACAAGTTGAAAATAATACAATCAATTGAAGATAACAATGTTAAGGGTGTAAAATAAGAGTAATGCAGGTGACATTTTACATAATAATAATAAAATTGCACAGCTAGCCATATGACTTCAAATGACAGGTTCTATTTCGAAAAGGAAATATATATATATATGCAACATTATGTGGTGCAAGATTTTGGTATGAAACATGTGCCCCTAGCAAATTCCAGAAAATAAATAAATAAAATAACACAGAATGCAGTGTGACAAAGAGAAGAATAAGTTATCTAATGGCAAAATCATTTTTCAATGCACTAGAAGTTCCAAATTTTATTTTGTCAGTCTGCTGGAGGAGAGCATAATGCAGTTAAAACATGTTCCACGTGTGTTTTTAACAGAACAATTTCTCTATAGCCAAAAGAAAAGAGCAGAAGAAAGTATAACAAGGGACAACATCAATCGTTCAGTTAACATCATTGTTATAGAAATGTATTAAGATTAAAAATAAAGGCTAAAAGAAGTATCATTGAAAAATCCAGGACCCAGATTAAGAGTAGAATTATAAATTATAAAACAGAAAATTTACAACACAAAGTCTGTAAATCTGTATAACCTGAGACTACTGACCAGGGATCTTATAAAGTGCATTCATGACAGGACCTTATTCCAGATAAGGCTCTAGCGCAATCAATTGCAATCTCAAGCCTTTGAATCCATGACAGGACCTTATCTCTTCCTAGTGTGTCAAAAGTCAATATTTCATGAGCTCCAAACATGATAACATGAATTAGAAATACAGAATAACCTTACACAAGAGTCAGGAAATACCAAAAAGCCATTCAGAGAGGTTCCCATTTGGACAAAGCTCATAAATAAGGAAGCCATCATCTTTCCTTACACAGCAACCAAGCAAAGCTACAAGGTTCGGGTGTCTTATATGTGCTAAGCTAGTAAGTTCCCTGACAAATGTTTCAACATCTTCATCATTAATGATGTGCTTAATTGCTACGGGTTGCTTATTTGACAGTATCCCTTTGTAGACCTTTCCTGATTTAAAAACAACACCTGTTAGGATTGCTATGGTGGATGGTCCAAAAAACAGCTTAGATAAGGTGATATGGACATAGGGATATCTTTCCTGTTACACTTTTTTATGTAAACAGACTTGTTTTGTTTTAGCAAAGTTCTAACCTACAGTTCCTTCACCAATTACATTTGATTCACAGAGATTGTTTGTTGCAGCATACACTTCCTTGACAGGTACTTTTCGGCAAGCAGGCTCTTTTGTAAGGACATCCCTGAACACTGTCATGTGAATTAGACAAAAATAAGTACAAGTATGGCACATGGCATACATCTAGGAAAAAATGGCTTCTTGTTTAGTGGTGAAACATTTTAGAGCATACCATGGTTTTTGGATGGGTGATTTGATTTAAAGTATCTTCTACACAGGAAGCATGCAGCAACCAATACCATCATTACAACTCCTATTAGGAAACCAATCAGAATCCATACACCTACATCCATAAAGAAAAGTTTTTATTTCAATTTCCATTTCCATACAGAGTATTTGCACAATTATCCAGCCAAAGAAGAATTATCACCTTTTCTAATGCTATTCTTCTTACTATGCTTTATGTCTTCCCTTTCTTTTATTATGCAAAAAACGCAGACCAGCTGAAAAAAAACAATTTGAAAACAATACTTTTGTGTAAAGTTTCAAGAGAAACATACCAGAGTTGAGTGTTTGTCCCCCAAGGCATGTGAAAATGGGTCTGATATATCCAACATCTTTAATCCCGCTACCAATAATCGACACCAAAACCGTGAACCTACACATTTCATTTTCAATGTTAACAGGCTCATGTTTTGCAGATGGTGAATCCATTCCCCTAATGTCTTCCCAGCTCTTCACACAAAAATCACAAGAACTCTCCCAGGTTCCTTTAGAACTTGTAAGTTCACAATTTTCATTTAAACTTCTAACTCTATCTCCCAATTTATTGGTAACATCATCAAGAGAGTAGTCAGAACAGCCACCATTCCCACTAACTAGCTTCTCAATCCCACAACCAGAGATGTTTCCGCGAAACCTTGTAAGCAAAACGAGACAACTTCCTTGCTCAGTGGAATTCAGAAATAATTTTCCAGTTTGATTTGCTCTTTGGCCTAATACATAAAGGTACTCACTAAATTGAAAGAATAAGTACTGAACTTACTAGAAAATAGAATAAAGATATGAAAAAAAAGCCAAGCTATTATCACATCTCTTCTATCTTATAAACTAAGGTACCCAATAACATTTAGAGGCAACCAATAGAAAAATTGAAAAATGAACCTAAGAGCAAATGAAATAGACAAAAAAAAAAGTACACAAGATTTAATTTGTTCCAACGAGTTCTATGGTTACAGATTCTTCATACCTGTAATCAGATAGCACATTGCTCGACAATAAATGACCAAAAACACATATCAAATAAAGATGTAAAAACTGAGGCGACAAAGATTAAAAAATGGCACTAACTTATCTGTGAATCTCTGGAAACTATATAGAGCTAATAACTCCAATGGCGCACAAGAAGTGCCTACAGCTTTCAAAGCCTCATCAGTAACATTGATGCATTGTAGCTTCAATACTTTCAAAAATGGGCATCCTTGGGCTACAGCAAGCACCCCTTTGTTGTGCATGAACTCAGAATCTAAAGAAAGGGTCTCAAGAGACTTGCAATGTACGCCCACTGCTTCCAGTGAGACATCAGTTATCTTAGCACAAGCAGCAATACCAAGAGCTTTCAATGAAGTCCCACAACCAAGAGCTAATTCAACTAAACCCGCATCTGTTAAGGCCTCACAAAATCACAAATTTAAATCCCCAAGCTGCTTACAAGACTGTCCAATAGTAGCTAGACCATGATCTCCAACATAGCAACCCTTAAAGAAAACCATACCAAAATGATATGTCACAAAAACTTGGGAAAAATGAGGTAAACGATAAATATATTTTCATTTATTTTAACAGAAACAGATAAGACCCACATTGGAACAAGCAACAATCATCTTTCATTTTTATTCTTTTCCTTTCCAACTAGGGCTGCTAGCAATTCTTGGCTCAATTCAAAACATGCCAAAAAAACAACATGGAAATAATTTGATTCCATTCTAATCCCAAGTAAGCTAAGTTGTCTAAACATGTTTTCTGTGGTGATAGGAGACCAAAATATCAGAGTATGCAAAACAAAAGATGATCAGTGATTGTTTAGGTGACAATGGACCCCATAAAATCGACTAAAGATATGATCTTGAAAGCAATGGTGGAACTGCAACAAAGAACCGTTAATAAAAAAAAAAAAAAAACACACACACACACACACACAGAAAGTTATCACTTTTGATGAGATGAATTGACAAGAATGAAATGAAAGGATATAGAACCAAGAGAGGGAGATAGTTGATTGGCAAGACCACAAAATTAACCATTGGTAAGCAATTGAAGGCAAGTTGTACAAGGTCTTATGGTAAAGGTAGAGGATATGCTTAGAAAAATTACATCATCCAAATGTTATAAAACTGATTTTAACAAATAACAGCATAACTACTATTAGTTTCCCCAATATGATCTTGTTTTTTTCAATGGATTTTTCTGGGCCATTTAAAAAAATAGTTAAGAGAATATTAGCAAGATGAAAACATACTTCTTACACATGACATTGCCAATAGTTCCATCAGTGCAATTAAAATGTATTAAAAATACACATCAAAGAAATTATATCTTGTGTCACCAACAAAATTATACCTTGTGTCCACCACCGAGACATTAGGAGTTGGAACACGGAAGGCCATTCCAGTAAGTTTTCCATCCAGTTCTGGCAGAACCTTTCCAACAGCCTATAGTTCCAAAAAATAATAATAAACATAATAATAAGAATAAGAATCAAATCACATTAAAACCAGCATTGTTTTTAGATTTCCCTATGAATTTAGATTTCACTACCTTTGCAGCACCAGTAGAACTAGGAATGATATTTTGTCCAGCTCCACGGCCTCCTCTCCAATCCTTCATTGATGGGCCATCAACAGTCTTCTGTGTTGTTGAACATTAGAAACAAGAGTCAAGTAACCAACTTGCAAACTATTCTCCTATTATAGAAACAAATAAAGTGAAAAACAAACCTGTAGTTGCATGAACAGTTGTCATTAAACCTTCAAGAATACCAAATTCCTCATGAACAACCTGTGTAAAGTAATAAGAAAATCACTCAGCGAATAACTAAAAAGCATAATAGCTAAAACCAAAAGCACAAGGATATTTAACCAGATGCATTCATAAATTCAAAATCTAGTTTGAACAATTTCACTAATCATTTCAAAAAATGACAACTCATTTGTTACTTTTTAAAGAAATTTCTTATTCTTGTAGCTTGCTATTTCCACACACATGCACACACCTTAGCAACAGGAGCAAGACCAAAAGTGTATTAGCTGAAATCAAAAGCACAAGGAAATATAACCAGATGCATTCATAAATTCAAAATCAAGTTTGAACAATTTCACTAATCATTACAAAAATCACAGCTCATTGTTGCTTTATAAAGAAATTTCCCATACTTTTCATCTTGTTGTTTCTAGTAAGACTGTCAGTCTTTGGTTTTTCTTTTGGTCTCTCTACTCTTTGTAAATCAATTCTATTTCTGTTTCTTCTACTCATCCAGAGCACGTGCGCGCACACACACACAAAGAAGAAGAAAAAACAACTACAACAAGAACCAAAACAAAAACAATAAAAACAAGTAACAACCGACCTTAGCAAGAGGAGCAAGACAGTTGGTAGTAAAGCTTGCATTTGAAACAATGTCCATGTTTGGCTTGTATATCTCCTCATTTACTCCAACCACAAACATGGGAGCATCAACTGATGGAGCTGATAAAACTACTTTCTTGGCTCCACCCTACAAAGACAGAAAAGTTCAATGTTACAAAGAATTTCATGCAAATGTAAATGGATTTGTACGTGCATGGTGGGCTCTCACACATTTGACTATCTGAGACAGAGAACAGAATAAATTAGTAAAAGAAACCTTCTTATGTGCTAAAGCTTTGTCAATTGTTGTGAAAACACTAGAAGATTCAACAACATACTCAGCTCCATAATCACCCCAAGGAATCTCAGCAGGGTCCCTGATTAAAGGTTTAGATTTTACTTGTCAGCTCAATTTACATTAAGCTTTAAACAAAAAACACCCACATTTGCAAGTGCTATAAGCAAATAAAGAATATGTATACACTTTCATGCTAAGATCTTATGAAAATTACCTTTTACTCACAACCTTAATCTGCTTCCCATTGATTTCTAAGGTTGAATCATCTACAACCTTAATGCTTCCTTTGAATAATCCATGAGTAGAGTCATATTTAAACATGTAGGCTTGGATAAAGAATAGAAAATATCATAACCATTTTCACATAATGGGATGACCTTAGAAGACAATTAGGAATCACTGTTACATAAGTTGAACTATTAGCAAAGGACATCAATTTAATAAAATACTCTGAAAATACTCATTTCATTCAGATACATATAATTTCATGTAATATAAAGGTCATTCAAGGTAGCATCATAAGCCTATTAATGACCATGGTTCATCACTACAGCCACTACTCACCTCAGACCATAATCCAAAAAATGTGAGAAATTTTAAAGTGCCAAGTTAACAAGCTGCCATGCTCTCAACTTGACATAAAAATAAGCTCACAAAAAATCACAATAAAATCTAAACTGCAAGCATTGCACACAACAAGCATAAGCATGATTCAAGTTAGATCTGAAAGAATAGAATCATTTTTTTATCAATAGATAATTGAGATAATTATATGCAACTAAATACTTGGTAACATTTATAGAGGGTTTAAGGTGATAAATATAATTTCAAAGCAATTAATGATCCGGATTTAAGACATCTCTCACATTTAATAGCAGTGAGAATAAAAATTATTTAGTCAAAACTATGAAGAGAAGATAGCGTAAAGGTGAATTACAAGTCCAGGAGACTAGATGATTTCTTAAGAGAACACACAATGAGCACCTCCCTTCCTATGAGGTGTTTATCAAAATTAATAGCTACTGAAATAAAATGCAATTTAAACGTTCTTCCACATACTTTATAACATAGTTTGCCTTGACCATATTAAAGTAGAGCATAATCATTTTAGCCACTTTAGACAAAAAAAATCACCACATTCAACAACATACTATTAACACGACAAGAAATCAAGCAAGCATTGCACAAAAACTTGACTTAAGTCATATCATTATACATTATGAAGCAAACATCTAACCAGGTTGTAAGCAAAGACATGTCAACCAAATATTATGCTCGATGCAGTCTTACAAACATAAGAAATTTTTTTTGCATCATCTGAGTAGTGCCATTTTAATTTATAAATTATAATGACTATTCATGAGCATATCAAAAACATTGGCAGTTGAAATCCATCAAGTTGCAGCTAGCTTGACATCCTTACCATGTATTTAGCATCAATAAAAGGATCATTCACTGCCACCACGTCAATATAATCCCTGAATATTGCTACTCGTAAAACCAATCTTCCAATCCGACCAAAACCTATATGAGCCAAGCATTGAAAAAGTAAGGAATTAATCAACTTTACCATTCTTCTTTCAAAGAGAATCACTTGGCTCACAAAGTTCTTTAAACTCTGAGGTCCTTCATTTAGTAAAACACATATTAAATATAAATATATATATATATATATATCTAGCATCCAAGAACAATATTGATACATGAAGCTATACTCTTTTACATGTCAGAATATTAAACTCGCCCAAACTAAAAGGGATTAAAAAAGTGACATAAAGGAAACAGAATCCAAACTATAGACTACTTCTAATTCGAAAGCAACAAATAAACATAAATATATGAATGTAACATAGAAACTAAGTTGAATAAAAGTAAATAATTTTCCAGAATGAAAACACACATCAACTCTTGCAAGATTTTCAACTGTACCTTGACCTATTAAAACAAAAATTATTGAAGGCCAAAACTGATCAAACATTGACCAATGCACAAAAGTTTGCATCTCTAAAAAGAATGATAAAAACATTAACCACACCAAACAATGGAATGTACAATCATTATTAAGTCCTCATTTCAAACTAGGAGCTATGATGAACTTACCATTGATCCCAACCTTTGACTTCCCACCGGTCTTCAATTCTAAACAAAATAAATTATGAGTGAGCATCAAATATTAGAATTTCAAAATTCACACTACAATGTATGAAGTGTCTAGTCCTTACTCTGAACAGTTGGTGGCAATTCAGTGGCCGTTGCTTTAATGGGTTGGACTCTCTTGACATTGCATCCCCTGAACAATGTGTCGTCTTCTTGGGTCAATTATAAGAACAGAAAATATGCTTAAACCCATAAAAATTTATATACTACGTTACTCAACTGTAAAATAGATGATCCGCTTGGAACAGTAGAACCAAATACACTTGACTGAAATCTTGCAGAGTTTGGGCTGCGATTGAAACTAATGCATATCAATATCTCAAACCTTTAGGTATATTATATTAATTTGGTTAGTTTTTTATTCTTTTCCAGCAACCCAACAGCCGTTAAAACCAAAATACTCCGAGAAAGTAAAGAAAAGAAGAAAGTACCTGTTGTTTCCGAGACTCTTCGTCCAGTGCCTTCTTTCATTGTTCCTCATATTCTTCTTCTTCTTCCATTTCATCTCCATGGCCTCGAGCCCTGAACGAAAGAAGACACTGGACGAAGAGTCTCTTTCCGTCTCCGTCTCTGTCTCCACCTCTGCAATCTGGTTGGGAGAGAATGAGCCCTGAACACCGCCGCTACCAGTCCTCATCCCCCATCATCAAGTCCCCTAACCTCAAAACCCCTTCCGGGGACCCAAAAGAGTCCAGCTTGGCTTGCTCTGCGGGTAACTGGAACCGAAAAATGGGGCAGGAGTTATGGTGAGTGAGCCAGGACAGAATGCAGTCGGGGTGGTAGAGATGCTTAAAGGAAGATTTCAAGCAGGGAGAGGCGCAGATGGGTGCGAAGAAGAAAACGGGAGAGTTATAGGCGGGCTAGGAAAAAAATATAACAAGTTATAGGCGAGCACCAAAATAAATTAGCGCCATTTTTTTATTTTACCACATATATGTATATAATAATACTTTTTCAGTAGTATTATATTCTTGTGTTATGCTAAGGGGTATTTGGTGTAGTGATTGTTTTGCTAAAAAATTATTAGTTTGTTGTATATTTATTGTTTTGTTAAACACTCTTTGATTATAAGCTTTATTTTGAATTTTTATTAACTATAATATTTAATAGTTAAATTATTTGTGATAGGTATAAACCGCATATACTGCACTGTTGTGATTTGTGCCCTTAAAGCATATTTCTCTACGAACGATTACTTTTAATTAAATAAAGTTAAAATTTTGCACTCATATTTGTATTTAATTATACATGTCATTTATCATGAAAATCCAATATTATTGATATGGTCTTGAATTAAGTATATGTATAATGATATATATACAAGAAGATTTAATTCAAGATAATAATATAAAAATTGTCCGAAATAAAGTGGGAGTTTTATTTAATAAAGATTATGAGTACGGTCTATCTTCTGTTTAAGACAGAACAATTTATCCATACCATTAAGTGTAGCGACATAGAGAAATTGAGGTGCCGTATACAATATAGATTGTATTGGACTGTGACACGATGAAAGAAAGAACTTCTGATAATCTCCGTTAAAATATAGAAGTTCTACATTCATCAATCGATGGTCGTTTGAGATTTGACCTCAATCCTAAAGTGAGTAATGAACTCCCATTTGTGCTTTTATGACTTCTGACTTATCGGATAATGTTCAATATTCCTACGACCGAATTCTTGATATCTTGGAATCATAGAACTGCAATTGGCTGGGAACATACTTCAGAGATATGAAATCTGCTCCATACTTAAATGAAAGCATATTAGTTGTTCATTTTAGTGTTGATTCGGGGCTTGAACATAGAGCACTTAATTTCTGTTGGAGAACAGAAATTTCATTCTATAATTAAATTTATAGAACAATGTTCATTAGAGGATCAATGGAACTAATTAAGATCTAGCTTTAATTATGAACAACTAGCAAATGGGCATAACTCATGTAATGACTAAATCAATGGATGACTTTATAGTTATAACTTCTAATAATATAAGACTTTAGTTTTGAGAGTTCAAGTATGAATTTCTAGTGGAATAATTCATAGTTAATAAATTAATTAATGGAACTAAGAGTTAGTGAAATTAATTAAATTATTGGAGCTTAGAACTACGGGTCCATACTGTCCCCATACTGTCTTGCTAACAAAGATGTATGATTTTGGTATTAAAAGGAAATAATTGAAATAATAAAGTGTTATGTTTAATCTCACAAATTAATATTATTTGTGAAATAATATTTAAAATATTATTTATGAAATAACATTTAATGGCAAATAAAATTATATTAATAATTTTGTGAAATTAATTTTTTATTAAAAATTTATTTAATCATATTCAATTTTGTAGTATAATTGTATACTACATAAAATAATATGATAAATGCCCAACGAATAGCATTTTATAGAGATAAAATACCACAAGGTCCAAAACCCTATAGTTGGCGCCAACCACAGTCTAAATGGACTGTGGCCCACGCAAAGGCCCAATAAGATTAGGGATATGTCTTATTTATATTATTATATTAATAGAATATAACATCAAGAAAAAAAGGAGAGAGATCAGATGCAATTAACATTATTTGTCAAGAGAGAGAAATAAAGAACTTTGTTATCTCTGAATTGTGAGAAGAACACTATCTCATGTGTTGAGATTCAAAAGTGTGTTCTTGTGTATCCTACCAAATAGCAAAGACATCCACCTGTCTCATTCTCTTTGTGCAAACCATAGTATGGAAGATGGTGAGTTAGGAGGCTAAGACGCTATTTGATCTACACGTACTCTACATCTAGAAAAGGTATTTGTAGGTTTCTATTTTATTCAGATTCATGCGCATGAGAAATATCTCATTCTAGTTATTGCTCCTAGAGTGATTTGTTCTTATGCCTTAATAATTGTTATTATTACATTGAAACATTATCTCATGCTTCCGCTGCACTGTCAATCACATTATCAAAAACCAACACACATCGCACCATACTGCATTTTGTGGTGCGTTTATGCAGATTGAGGTCTATGTGGTGCAGGTTGCAGTTTGAAATTTTGGTCAAACCGTATATGTGATGCAGTCCAATAAATTGGCAAAAAATCGCACCGCTCACACCGCAAACACCCCTAGTGGGAATATTACCTTTTAGAAAGTGTTTCCAAAAAAAACTTGTTTCAAGCATATTTGTGTTCTATGTTTTGTTCTCCATCTCCTAACTTTCTAACATATACTATTAGAATGGTTGGTACATGCTTTTATAACTTGTCATTCTCTTTTCAATTTGAAAACCTTACACTAATAAAAGAATTCCCACTTACTTGTTCTCCAACATTTTTATTTTGAAAAATAGGGATATTTGCGGCAAAACTCCCTATTATTTTTTTTACAAAAGTTGCGACAAACCCCCCAATAAAATATTTTGGTGGCAAAACCCCTTATTCTTTTATAAAAGTTGCAACAAACCGATCAATTATAAATTTTAGTGGCAAAACCCCATTCCGTTAATGGTTTGTTGCAAGTCACCCATTTTAGGTGTTAAATGACATGTAAGCAAGTTAAGTGACAACTAAGATACACATGTCAATACTTTATAGGGTCACATGTCAAAAAATAATTAATTATTATTTAAAAAAAATAAATTTAATTAATAACAAATAGAAAAAATATATTTAAAAACTTTTTCAATTTTAAGTTTTTTTTATTTTAATTTTGTATTATTATTATTTTAAAACATTAAATTAATAGAAAAAAATAATTAAAATACTAAAACAAAACTTAAAATAGAAAAAATAAATTTAAAAAACTTTTTCAATTTTAAGTTTTGTTTAATTTTAGTTATATATTATTATTATTTTAAAACTTTAAAATAATTAAAACACTAAAACAAAACTTAAAATACAAATATAAATTTTTAAAAAAAAATTTCAAAACTTAAATTTATTTGAAAAAAGTTTTTAAATTTATTCCCTTCAAAATTTAAATTTATTTGAAAAAGTTCTTAATTTTTTTTTTATTTTAAGTTGTTTTAAAATTTTTTTTAATATTTTAATGTTTTACAATAATAATAATACATAATACATGATTAATATTAAACAAAAAATTAAATTGAAAATAATTAAAACTTACTTTTACTATTTTTTATTATTTTAAAAAATAATAATTAATTATTTTTTGACATGCGGCCCTATAAAGTATTGTCACGTGTATCTTAGTTGACACTTAACTTACTTACATGACATTTAATACCTAAAATGGGTAATTTGCAACAAACCATTAATGGAAAGGGGTTTTGCCACTAAAATTTATGATTGGAGGCTTTATCACAACTTTTGTAAAAGAAAATGGGGTTTTGCCACCAAAATTTTTGATTGGGGGTTTGTCGTAATTTTTGTAAAAGAACAGGGGTATTGCTCAAACCGTATATGCGGTGTGATCCAATAAATTAGCAAAAAACTACACCGTCCGCACCGCGAACACTCCCAGGGGAAATATTACCTTATAGAAAGCGTTTCCAAAAAAATTGTTTCAAGCATATTTGTGTTCTATGTTTTGTTCTCCATCTCCTAACTTTCCAACATATATTATTAGAATTGTTGGTACATGCTTTTATAACTTGTCATTCTCTTTCCAGTTTGAAAACCTTACATTAATAAAAGAATTCCCACTTGCTTGTTCTCCAACATTTATTTTGAAAAATGGAACAACATAAACACAACACAATGCAACATCTTTTATAAATAGAAGTCTTTTGAGTCCAAAAGCCCAATATTGAATTGGGTGTAGACTATGCTAAATGGCCTTATACAGTTTGCATGGTTTGGCCCAATCCTACCTGCACGTAAAGCTAGACGTACAAAGACTATACAATACAGCCTTGGTTTTTATTTTCAGTCACTTCAAATCACTTTTGGTATGGCCATCCCCATGTATTAGCAAATATTTATACTTTCCAAAAAGAATAGTGTCAACCCACTTTCTTAATGTAATGATGGTATCTGAACTTTCAGAACCAAACGGGCCATAGTGAAAGAAAGGCACTTTCTTTTTTCTTGTAGAGTCACATATAGGTCCCTCACTATTTGACGATTTATCTTACCCCAACCCATGAGGCATATGAGAAAATATTCTTTTGGAACCAATGAATAATGACCATGATGACAACTAGTGGGGGCCATAAATTTTTTAATTGTAGTAATAACGTTGTTATTAGCTGTTTAATTAGTACACATCAACAATGTTTGACAATGGTTTTTAACTTGTTTTAGTGGAAAAAGTTGAGTGTTTGTACACTAATGGAAAATTGTAAAAAAGTAAGATCCAAACTTCTTTTTGGATGAATATGCAATATTACTTTGTATGATCTAACAAGATTTCATAGCAGCAAAACAAACGACATGAAACACTGTGAACTTTTTATCTTTGTGGGTTTGAAATTTGTTTGGTGCTAAAAAGATTTGAATCTCAGCTACCCTTATAGCTTCTTCTTCTTCCTTTTTTATTTTATTTGGTTTTGCTTAAATTGTATTTGTTCTTCTCTTTACTAGCTATAGACGTTATACTTTAGTACTTATAATTAAAAATTAAAAAAAAAAAAAAACTTGTCTGGATTACAGCACTTAAAGGAGAAAAAAGTGGAACAAAAGGCTGGTTCATGCGGGAGACTTTATCAGAGGTCAAACATAAAAGTCATTGGACAAAGTGGTTAAAAGGGTGATTTAAAAGCTCTAATTTTGTCATCCATATTACAAAATTTGCCTCCATTTCTATGGACTATCACTTCTGGCTGTCAATTATTATTTTTTTCTTTTGCTTTTAGTGGGTGAAAGTGAGATAATTTTGTTTTGTTGTTTGTTATATTCCTTTAGTTTATCTTTCCGTCTTAATTACAACGCATCAAATTTTTCTTTTTCCTAATAGCCATTGAGTGTAAGCCTTTTGGCTATACTAGCCATATGAGATTCCACTACTTGTAACAGTTTCTTTTTAGGTAGCAGCCCCTCTTTGGGTCTTAATTATGTTATAAAATCATTTCATACGTATATATATATATATATATATATATATTCACATTATCTGAAGACGAAGGGGAAAAAAAGGTAAAAAAATGGAAACGAAATAAAGGGTTGAAAAGATGTTTCAAATTTATCAGTTTTGGGGTTTGATCAGTAATAGTAGTACTTTGAGGCTCAAGATGATCAGACCAAGTAGACACAGAGGAGGTGACTCATATCAGAACAGGCTCATTTGGGAATCTTTTACAATAACCATAGATAAAGCAAGTTAATAATAAATAGAAACTTATACATATAGAGAAAGAAAGTAGGAATTTGCTGCTTCTTTTTATTTTTTATTTTAGACATCGATACATTTCAAGAACAGTAAGTAACATAATTTGTCTCCACTTTGATTTGGCCAAAGTGCTTTTTCAGGCCAGCAATTATCCTCACAAGGCCACACATTCTCCCTAAGCCTTCAAATTACTACATCTCTCTCTCTCTCTCTCACACACACACACACACACTTCGATTCCCTCCCCTCTGTCATCCCTGGTTGAATGATTCGCTTGCGATTCTTCATTTTCTATTAGATATATATATATATATATATATTTATATAATATCATATTAAATGTTTGTGTGGCCAGAAGACAACTAACATCTTTAACTAAACCCAATAAAGCTTAACGATTAATTCATCAATTCCATACATATACAGTCACAAACAGCCTTTTCTACCCAATATAGTATAAACTCTTAATAAAGATTTTAAGATAATTTTATAATCAGCCACGTACAACCCCACTTAATCTCTCACAGTAGTATATTCAATTTCCAATCTAACTGCATGCTTCCATGACCTATTAAGAAAAAAATGTTAAAAAAATGTATATATGTTGAAGAAAAAAAAGAAGGTACATTTATTAAGATGACATAATGGCTGGCTCTTATTGTACATATATATTCATATAGTGGTCACCCCTCCTATCTACATTGAAAAATGTCAAACAGTGTGAACATTTTGATTTGTCTCACAAGGAAAATGACTTTTGGAACTGTTGAATTAGAGGTGTATATTTATATCTATAGGGCTCTCTACAACTGAACAAGCAAAGGTATTATATATATATATATATGTATGTATATATTCTGAACAATAAAATGAGAAAAACTGTTCTTTTCTGGAACAAGAGAGCTATAGCTGATAAATAATAAAATTATGATGAAAGGGATAGGGCCCATGTTTCATGATAATATTATGAAAAGGATAGGACCCATGTTTCATGATAATTCTCTCTAATCAGAGAGAGATAGAGGAGAGAAGATTCCTCTCTCTCTCTCTCTCTCTCTCTCTCTCAACCTTGGATTTTTCTCCAAATTAAAGCTATTAGTTTTGAAGGCAGCATAGCATAGCCAACAGCAATCATCATGGCCTCCTCCTTATTCATGCTCTCGATCTCTCTTTCTGACTAATAATCTCTCACACCATCATTACAACCTCTCTTCATCACTCCCAAGCAGCTTCGCTTTATGATCATCATGATCACCATCATCTCCCAACCCTTTCATAATCACCTTCTATGCTCATCACCAAGAGATTACAATTCAAAACTACTACCAGATGAAGAAAGAAGATCAAAGAAGAAAAAGAAGAAAAGGAGAAAAAAGAAAAGGGTTGGTTTAGTAGCACTAGTACTAGCACTAGTACTATACCACTACTATTCATCACCACAAGGGCAAAAACCCTAGCTTTCCCAGTTTATGGTGTTAGCTAGAGAACTACTGCACTTTCTTCTTAACTCACGGGGAATCAAGCGTCTCGGTCCGATCGTTTGCTAGATCATCAAGCAAATCAAATATGCAAGATTATCTTTTTTTTCTTTTTCTTTTTTTGTGGAAATTTTGCTACATGGGATATTTTTATTATTCCTTCATTTTCTTCTCTTAAAACTAAACGTACGTGATTTGTTTCTGTTTTCATCTTTATGATCTGTTAATTAATGTTAGTATTTAGAGTGATCGATTTTCATTTCATTTTTATAAATGAAAATATTATTGCACAAAATCTATAAGCTTATGAAATATACTTATACAGCTAGTACTATTGCATTTGTTTTAATGAAAAACATTTTATATTTTTGATTTGTTCGATGAGTTTAGATCTCTTATCTCTTACTCTAATTCAGAAATGGAATAATCTCATTGAAATGAAGCATATATTTTGGTGTGTTGTTGGACTTTCGTTTTTTAACCGTTTTGCTCAGTTTATATTGAAAAAGATAGACAAAGAAAACATCTTCTTGACATGTAATAATTAATTACATTTCATATCTTGATGAAATAAGGTGTCATCATATTCTTCTGAAGCAGCTCCCCGTACTGAGTAAGAAAAAAAGGAATAAAGTTAATGCCTTACAAGTACTACGACTATTATTTTTCACTCTATAGAAAATGTCCAGGTATAATTATTAAATATATATATATAGCTAGGTTTTTATTGATATAGTTTTTAGTTTCTTTATTATAAATTTATATATTATCGTACATGAGATTTGTTCAATTTAATTACATTTCTCTGCTCTACAATATTCACCGCATATCATTATTAAGAAATCGAGTGTGTACGTACTTGTTATACACATGAACAATCTAGGCATGTGGAAATTAATCATAGATTTTAGAAACATAAAATGCAAAATTAAAAGGGTTTTTTTGGGCTGGGAACTCACATTATTTTAGGCTTTACTCCATAAAATTATGCTGTGCGTTACTGTGTAGCTTACAATTATTAGTGAAGAAAATTATTGTGGCCGTTTACATTGACCAAACTAATTTTCTAGCTTTGAATGTATAGAAGAAAAAAAACAGACTTATTATTACAATTACAAAGAAATAATTGATGATCATAGAAGTGGTATATATTTGATTCCATGAAAGAATTAAAGAAAGAAAAAGGGCTTGTATTTTACATCTTTTGCCTTTAGAAAAGTACAAGCTATAGCCTTGTATATATTCAGTAGTCTTGAGTGGCGCCTGATCTGAAAGTCAAGCGTGGTATAAAATTATTCATTTTTCACATGGTTGTATACATGGTCTTCTCGTAGAACACACTCATTTTCAACGAAAACTATGAGTCTGCCAACTAAGGGCTAGTTTTCATATGTAAAGTACGGCTAAATTTAGGGAACAAATATATATATATACACACACAGACACGTAGCTTTCACCCATTTTTATTATTCACTACAAGAAAGAAGACTTTTGCCGGCGCATTTTTAGTAAAACGTGCCGGCAAAAACAAAGACTTTTGTTGGCGCAATTTTATCTTTACCGGTGCAATTTGGAATTGCGCTGGGAAAAGTAACATTTGCCGGCGCAACCCCGAATTGCGCCAGAAAAAGTCAAACGTATATTTAACAAAATGCATGTTTTCAAGAAGGTTGGTGGGTGGGACTTTTGCCGGCCCGTTTCGTTGTTCCAGCAAAAGTCTAATTTTCCGTCGGCAAAAGTTGGACTTATTAAAACGGTGTCGTTTTGACCTAGGGTTTTAATACTGACTTTGCCGGCATATTTTTAGACTTTTGCCTACACAACGAAACGCGTCGGTAAAAGTCATAGCGATATCAGCAGCCGCCCAAGCCCTTCTTCCCCATTTTTTTTTCTTCCTTTTCTTTTTTTTCTCTCTTTCTTCTTCTCTTCTCTCTTTCTTCAATCCTCCACCACCCCCAGTCGCACCACCACCACCCCCCAACCGCACCACCACCACCCCCACCAGTCGCACCCTGAGCCCACCCACCCCGACGGCCACTCCACCCGAGCCCCCACCTCACCCCACCCGAGCCCCACCGTGAGCCACCATTGCCGCCCCCTCCTCCTCGAAGTTGTCTACTGTAAGTTTTATAATATAGTTTTGTATTTTATTTTATTTTATTTATGTATTGAATTTTTTTTTCCTATAGAGTCCCCGAGCCACTGCCGGAGCAGTTAGAGAGGAACCACTGCCAGAGCAGAGCCATTTCACCCACTGTAATATTTTTATTTTTGCTTGTTAATATTTATTATATTGTATTTTGTCATATATGTATTTTAGTTAAAGTATGAACATAAAACAAAATCAGATTAATAATGTGTGTTTATATTTTTTAATTATTTTATATTAAATATGATATGTTTGAAAATATGTATTTAATAATTTTTTTGTATTAATAAAAAAATCAGTTTTGGCATATGTTTTTTTGTGGTTAAATATTTTTATATGTAAATTGATGTATTTATTAATGTATATATATGTTTTGTATAATCTGGGAATATTCTGGTTATATATGTGTTTAATTTGTAGATTTTTAAATTTTGTGATAGTTTGAAATATAGTCATTATGCTGCCCAAATTTTGTTAGAGTTAGTAAAATTAATAAAATTTTAATAATTAATCAAATAAAAGTTTAAGTATAATTAAAAAATACATCAAAAAAAAAATTTAACTATAATTTAAATAAAATAAAATTACCAATCATAATAATTAATAATTAATTTTAACATTAATATTAGATGTTTTGTAATTGAAAAAAGTTAAAAATATAAATGATTTAATAAAATATAATTAAGTAAAATATAAATATAATAAAATTGTTATTATTACTTAAGTAAATAATCAAATACAAATTGAAGAATTTAATAAAAAATTACAAAATGAAATTAATGTATAATTAAATTAGTTTTAAAATAAAAGTAATAAATAAGTAAATGATTTAAAAAATTGTAATAATTAATAATTAGCTACATTTTCTTTGGTAAATATAAATAATTATTTTTGTCAGAGATAGGATATTATTATCACTTAGTGATAATTAGGGAGACAAACAGTCATGAAATATTTTGACTATCATTTCCCTCATTTTAAGACAATTATTAATATTTTCTGAATTATTTCGCTTAAATATGGCGAGCGACAGAAATTGGATGAGTGCGAGGAATTGTTGGTCTCTGGAGTATAGAAATGGTGTTAAGGAGTTCTTCGAGATCGCTAAAAATCAGGTGAATGATCGGGGTTTGGTTCGTTGTCCGTGCAAGAAATGTGGGAATGTTAAGTTCCAGCCTATAAATGCAATTTCGATACATTTATTCAACAATGGCATCATACAGTCCTACAAAGTGTGGCATTACCATGGAGAGGCGCTGTCGTCGCCACCAGATGTGGTACGAGATCAGGATAGAGATGAGATAGCGGATATCCTGGAGGATGTTTACGTTGAAGATGACGTTCCCGCTGGAAACTATAATGATCCTCCCCAAGATGATGTTCAACATCGCGATAAGTATGACAATTTATTTAAGGAGATGTCAAGTGAACTGTACCCGGGTTGCCGAAATTATTCCGCGTTGAACTTCTTGGTGAAGCTGATGCATCTAAAAGTTATTAAGAAGTGCAGCAATCATTACTTTGATGGGAATTGTTAGTCGACGCTATGCCTGACGGAACAATTTTACCTAAGTCTAACTATGAGGCGAAGGCAAAGTTGTGGAGTATTGGATTGGGATATGAGTCCATCGATGCTTGCAAGCATGACTGTGCACTGTTTTGGAAGGAATGTGAATTTGGAATTCTGTCCGGTTTGTGGTGAGTGTCGCTCGCAAGATAATTGTGGGAATGGGAAGAAAGTGGCTCATAAGGTCATGCGGTACTTTCCGTTGATACCAAGATTGAAAAGGCTGTACAGTTCGAGATATACTGCAGAGGATATGAGATGGCACTATTCTGAAAGGCCAAAGGAAGATGGTGTGATGAGGCACCCCGCTGACAGTAAGGCGTGAAAGCACCTTGATGAGTTGTACCCATCTTTCGCAGCCGAACCTCGAAATGTTAGGCTTGGGTTGGCTACAGATGGTTTCAATCCTTTTGGGAACATGAGCAACTCTTACAGCATGTGGCCTGTGATACTTGTCTCATACAACTTGCCGTCGTGGAAGTGCATGAAACCACAGTCATTAATGTTGTCTATTCTAATTCCAGGTCCTTCTTCACCTAGAAAAGATATCGATGTCTATATGAGACATTTGCTTGATGAGTTGAAGGAGTTATGGGTGAATGGTGTCGAGACACGAGATGCATAAAATAGTACCTTGTTCAATATGCGTGCAGCAATCTTGTGGACCATTAACGACTACCCAGCTTATGCTATGATGTCTGGGTGGAGCACAAAAGGGTACAAGGTGTGCCCCACATGCAAGAAACTCCCTCTGTAGGGATTAGAAGTAAAATTGCATACATCGGCCATAGAAGGTTTCTTGATATGGATCATGAATGGAGGAGTAAACGAGCACTATTCGACAGTAACAAGGAACTCAGGCCACCACCGAAAGATTACTCCAGTGATGATGTGTTGAAGCAATTAGAGAATTTACATATTAGACATCCTGGGAAACACAAAGAATTTGATGGTGTGAAACGGAAAAGGGCTCCGATTAAACTTAATTGGTCGAAGAACATCATATTTTTCGAGCTTGATTATTGGAAGGAACTATTGCTGAGACATAACTTGGACGTAATGCACATTGAGAAGAATGTTTGCGACAGTGTCTTGGGAACTTTGTTGAACTTAGAGGGAAAATCTAAAGACACTAACAAGGCAAGACTTGATCTAGCAGACATGAAAATTAGGGAAAAACTCCACCTCCGCAAAGAGGGAAACAAGTGGAAGTGTCCCGTTGCGTCGAGTTTTCTGTGAATTTGTGAAGTCAGTTGAATTCCCGGACGGTTTTGCTGCAAACCTTTCGAAGAATATCAATGCCAATGATGGCAAGATAATTGGGCTGAAATCACACGATTGCCACGTGTTGTTTCAGCAGTTGTTGCTCGCCGCAATTAGATCGTTTTTGGTTCCTGAAGTTCAGAAGCCAATTATTGAGTTGCGCGGCTTTTTCAAAAAACTTTGTTCACGGACTTTGAATGTGAAAGACCTTGAGAAGATAGAGACAAACATTATCACCATTTTATGCAAGTTGGAAATGATATTTCCTCCAGCATTTTTTGACATTATGGTGCATTTGGTTTTGCATCTTCCGAAAGAGGAAATTCTTGGCGGTCCCGTGCACTTTAGGTGGATGTATCCCATTGAACGTTCAATGGCGGTTTATAAACAGTATGTAAGAAATCGTGCACGTCCGGAAGGTTCAATCGCAGAAGCTTACGTGGTCAACGAGGCCTTAACCTTTTGCTCAATGTACCTTCGGGGGGTTGAGACTCGATTCAATCGACCTGAGAGGAATGACGATCGCGTTGAATTCCAACCAAATCGGGAATATTCTATTTACAAGGTTGTTGGTCGTCCATTTGGTAAGAAATCAAGTATGCTCCTCAATCCGTAATTAAAGCAAAAGGCTGAGTGGTATATCTTGAACAATTATGCCGAAATTAAGGAGTACCTTAGGTGTGTTTTCTAGTCTTTTTCAATAAATTTGTTTGGTTTATATACTGAGTAAAGGAAAAAATCATAACATTGTTGTCCGTTTGTAGTGAGCATATGGGTGAATTAAGAAGACCGGGTGGGGGGGCTCGAATCTTGAAGTTCAACAAGAAGCTGATTTTCCTCAGTGGTTCAAATAAAGAGTATGTATATTAGTTTATTTTATGAAACTTTACTTAATCAATCCAAAACTAACTTTCAATGTTAATGTTGATAGGTGACCAGTTTACATGAGTCAACACCCACTGAAGTGAATAATGAATTGTATGCTCTCGCAAACAAATCAAGCGGCATCGTGTTCTCATATCCAGGGATGATAGTGAATGGTGTGAAATTTGTGATTCATGGTCGTGATATGAAGCGTAAAACACAAAATTGCGATGTAATGGTGCCAAGTGAGGAAGAAGTGAACTACTATTGAGTTATGGAAGAAGTAATTGAATTGTCCTACTTGATGGGTTACAGTGTTGTCTTATTCAAGTGTAGATGGTTCAATACAAGTAGAATTAAAGTGGAATCCAATTTTAAGAGCGTATATGTGAAGGAAGAATGTTATAAAGATGATCCTTTCGTTCTCGCATCTCAAGCAAAGTTGGTGTATTATCTTCGAAATGTGAAAAATGGGGGTGATTGGAGGCTCGTTAATGAATACATTCTGAGGAATGTATGAGATTTCTCAAATTCTGATGTTGATGATAATAAGACCACAAATGATATACCAATATTGCAAGAAGTTAATTCTTCTTCATTTAAGTTGTGGGTAGAACTTCTAATTTTTGATAATCTTCAGTATGATCGGTTTAATGTCAATGCCATTGAAGTGTACAACGTCGATGATTTGGTTGGTGAAGGTTCAGATGAATTCGCTGTCGATGATGAAGTTGAATTTGAAGACGACACGTTGGCCGAGTATGAAGACGATGAGGATGAGGACAATGTTCTAGTCGATAGTGATAGTGGTGTCCGTAATGATGTTGTAGTTAGTGATGATGAGGACAGTGATATGTAATTTGAACAAATATATGTAACTTTTTAGTTAATTCAATGAAAACTTTATTTATTATCATTAATTAATGGTAGTATAAGATATCCGTACACATGCACCTAGTGGATGACTTGGGGATAGTCAATGTATTCATGTACTGGTACTCATTTTTTCAAGATATTTCATCAAATATCTTGAAAAATTGAGTATTAGAACATGCCTGCTTACAATCTCCAAGGGGTCCACTAAGTCGGAATATGGTAGGTTGGGAAAGACAATAAGTAATAAAATATTAATTTTATAACAAAAAACAATAGACATGCACCTAGTGGATGCCTTGAGGATAGTCAATGTATTCATGTACTATTTCTCATTTTTTCAAGATGTTTGAGAAACATTTTGAAAAAATGTGGAGAACTACATGACTGCTTACTATCTCCAAGGGATCCACTAGGTCAGAATAGGGTAGGTTTGGAAATACCATAAGTAATAAAATGTTAATTTTATATATATATATATATAAAGTAATAGACATGCACCTAGTGGATGTCTTGGGGATAGCCAATGTATTCATGTACTATTCCTCATTTTTTCAAGATGTTTGAGAAATATCTTGAAAAATGTGGAAAAGTACATGACTGCTTACTATCTTCAAGGGATCCACTGGGTTGGAATAGGGTAGGTTGGGAAAGACCCTAAGTAATAAAATATTAATTTTATAACAAAAAACAACAGACATACATAATTTGAATTAGTTAATAAATGAATATTTTAATGTGGAATGGCCGAACCAAGTAATGACACAGGTGGTAGCTCCAAGAGGGGCAGGGGAGCTTGTTACGGTGCCAATATCGAGAAGGAGCTGGCCACCAAAAAAGTTAGCCATTTGAAAGTAGAGTTTGATGCACAAACTAGAAAAGTTATTCAAACATACGGCAAGTGGTTCAACAATTCCATGGCTCGTTATTTGCGTAACACCATACCCCCAACTACACTAGCTTGGGAACAAGTAAAACCAGCTGATATCCAAGTTATTCAGCATAGGCTATCTGTAAGCATTTTTTAAATCTTTAATAACTCAATATTAAATATTTTGTCTATCTTCATAATATTTTAACAAATTTCAAATTTAATTGTGATTTTAGGACAAATTCATTTATCAACAAGACAATCTAGTAATCAACGATGCCATGGTAAGACAAATGCAAAAGCATCTGACTGATTGGCGCCACACGATGAAGAAACACTGGGTAGAGGTTGGAGGAGAGGTGGACAACGAGAGAGCGAAGTCAAAACCTTTTGGGTCGATTACTTCTTCTGATTGGGCTATTCTATATAATTTTTGGGCTTCTGATTCTCAGCAGGTATGCCGCAGATTTTACATTAATGTTTAATTATAAAATTACAATCTAGATTAATGAGTACTATTTTCTTTTTGAAGCGTATATCGAAGAGAAATAAAGAAGCTTGAGCAAAAATGGTCATACCAGGAGGACACGGTTACAAATCCATCGTTGCCCATGTTTATGATCACGTAAATTATAATAACTTATATACTTACATTTACAAAAATATTATAAAAGTAACAATGTTTAAATAATTTGCTTTTTTAGATGGGCCCGTCTACTGGAGAGCTTCAGAGCATGATCGACACATTCGAGCACCTCCACAAGAAGAAGGATAAGTGGATTAGTGATGTAGCGGCGACAAAACATGTAAGTTGCATAACCTTAACTAATTTATGATCATTTAACTTTAAAAAAATTTAGTAAATAATTAATAAATATTAATTATTAATTGATTGGTGTCAATTAGTAATTATTTATTAATTATTAATTAAATTTTTAACAATTAAATCTTTATAATCTGTGTGCCAATATTTTTATGATTAATGATTGTGGACTAAGATAAAAAAAAGAATGTAACTAATGTTGTTCCTGTATCAGGGAGCTTGTGGGTTAAGTTAATTTGTTCATGAAAATTCATATCTAAATCACAAACATGAAAATATAGTTGATGTATATGTTTAGAGACATAAATTCCCTATTAATGGAATTAACTGCTATTACTGTATATATCAACAATATCTTCATGATTGTGATTTAGATATGAATTTTAATGACCAAATTAACTTTAGCCCACTTGCTCCCTGATACGAGGACAACATTAGTTACATTCTTTTTCAATCACTGGTCTGCAGTCATTAATGATAGGATGTTGGCAGATAGATAATAAAGTTATATTTTATATGTAGTTATATTAAAAATTTATAAGTTAGGTTCTCAAATAATGTTATATTGGAATTCGAGATACGTGTTTTTTATTGTGCAGATTGAGATGACTGAGCATCGAGCATCATAGAGTACGACCCCTATATCACCTGCTGCTTCTTGTGTCAGCGATAATGTCGACGATCAATTCACGCCTGATATGGATATTGTCACGGATGTCCTTGGACCCTGCTCGCGTTATAAGAAAGGGTTTGGGGGGTTGCCTAGGTTGAAGGCAATTGGCGCAAAGAGGGCTGGATCTTCGTCAACTTCTCAAATGTCCGGGCAATTGCCACCTGAAGTGGACACCATTTTGAAGCAAACTCAGGACATTATGCTGGAAAAGCAGAACCTAAAGAAGTATACGACTAAACTTGATAGTCGTCAACGATGTCAAGATGTCCTGCTCAGTGCTTTGTTGAAGCAAGTTGGTGTATTGGCTTCTGGTTTTACTGTCGACTTACCAGAATAAGATCCAAACGAGAATGATGATGCTCACGGGGGCGGGGATGATGAGGAGGGCAGTACATATTTGTAGAACTTTTTTTTATTTATTTAAAATTTAATTTACTAAAATACTTTTATATTTTCATGTTTGGTGGAGGCAATAAATATTAATAGTTGTAATTTTTTTATTTTTTTATAAAATTTTAATTTTAATTTTATTTCTAATTAAATAATATTACTAAAAAATTAAATAATTATTAATATATAAAAATCAAAATTTATTAATTAATATTAATATATTGAAAATAAAATTAGTAATATTATCAAAAAATTTATTTAAAAAATAATTTTACCGGCACAAAATTACGTCGACAAAAGTCTCAACATTTACCGGCACAAAATTGCGTCACTACATATATCCACCTTTCCCGGTGCAAAAACACGCCACTAAAAGATACATCTTTTGCCGGCGCAATGTTGCGCCACTAAAATAATCATCTTTTGCCGGCGCATTTTTGCGCCGCTAAAAGTGTTTTCCACAATAACGCGACAAAATTTTTTCTCGGCGCATCCTTATTTTTCCTGGCGCATTTTTTCTTCGCCAAAAGATACAATTGCCGGCGCATTACGTTTTGCGTCGACAAAAGTGCCATTATCGACGGGGGTACGTTGTGGCTTTTTTGCGTCGGCAAAACCCAGAAGGCTTTTGCCGCGCAAATTTGCGCTGGCAAAAGTAAGGTTTTTGTAGTGATTTTTCATCACCCAACAGTTTCCATTTTTGCATACAAATGAAATCGGATGATATATATAGGGTTCTTGGAAAAATATAGCTTATTTTTGAAGTGATTTTGCACTTTTGTCTAGTTTTGATATTTTTTTATAAAATAGTCTCCGACACTCCACACAACTGGTCGAAATTTTTCAAACAGCTTATCAAAAAATTCAGACAACTGATCGAAATTTTTAGATAGCTAATCGAAATTTTTTAGACAGGGATTATTTTACAAAAAATTATCAAAACTATTCTAAAATGCAAAAGGACTTCAAAAGAGGTAATTTTCACCAATTACACACATATATATATATATATATATATAGGGACGGATGGGGCTGAATTTCTTTTATGACAATGGCTATTTTGTAAATTTTTTATATTTTAGGGGGTTTAAATGAAAATTTTGTTAATTTTAGAGATTTTTTTAATAAAAAAATTAGATAAATTTATAAGAGAAAAAAAAATACTGTGACAAAGCCAGAATTTTTTTTCCAAGGGGCTAATTGAGTTTTAAAATTTTTTAGCACTTTATTTTTTTTTGCATTTTACATTAAAATGTATCTTTTACTTGTTTTATTTAAAAAAAAAAATAGGAGTCTTGAGCTCCAAACTTTATTAAGTGTGGCTCCGGCTTGAGCCCTGTCACTATTAATTAGATTTGTCCATGTATATATGTGTAAAAAGTAACAACGTCTTTGTTGAACTCATCCTCAAAAACTAATGAAGAGCATTGCATGTTACAAAACATCGTGTCGAAATATTATTTGAGGTGGTATGTTGTATGTGGTTAAATTTAATATTCCAAATTTGATGTAGGATATATATATTTGAATATTTTAGAACTTTGTTATATTTTACAGTTTTGTTATTTTGTCATTTTATTAACTTTATTGTAATGACTATATAAGCTTACCGGAAAGAATATAATGGAACTTTTAGAAGATTGATATTTGAAATAGAGTTTTGAGAGTCTCTCATATTTGGGGTTTCCCCTTATTGCCATGGATTTAGCATGAGCTTTGCTCAACCATCAAACCTGCTGCATCATTTGGTATTCAGAGCATTGGTTCTTTCCCGATGGGTAGATAGCCACGGATGACGTTTGGAGTCGCTTCGATGTCAAAGAACATGAAGCAGAAGCCTTTTGGGCGGAACAAAAGCTTCAACGAATGTGAAGGCGAGACTTAGTTCACTATCGATCTGAGCGAGTTAAAGATTCAAGCTACAGAAAATGTCGATTTTAAAGGTGGAGTTTCCACCAACGATCGTCTTCCCCATTCTCTTCTCACATGTACCATCAATCACCATCTCCATTTTCATCTTCCTTTTCATCTTCTCAATACCACCATCTTCCAACCTCACACCCACCACCACCACAACACTACTGTGAACCTCCCATCCCACCTCCATCATCACCTTCATTCTCATCTTCATCCTCTTCTTTGTTTGATACTTCATTCTCCATAACCCGTCAAACCCACCGTAGCCAACATGCTCCAATCTTTCCAACCTACAAACCCCAACCCATGCATATCATTGTATCTGCAAGAAAAAATCATATCTCCCAAAGAGTTGCCTACAACAGTAACAGAACCCAAGATTTGACATCACCCAAAAAGTTCGACGACATTTCGGCAATGTCCACAGAAGCCCCCCGCGAAACTTCAAAGAACTCTCACAGAGACTCAAGGATGACGGCGATCGTAGCAGAGATTCCTAATATGATTAACCATTGCAAGACCGCCAGAGCAGACTGTCGAAGTTTGTCATCATCTATGGCAGCAACATCACCTTCGATGGCTGAGACGACAAGGAACCATCAACCTTTACAGAGAAATCTCACACCTCTGCCAACTACTCCCTTCTGTTAGTAACAAGCACTCTTCGAGACAGTGCGAATCTCCACAACAAACTTGTTATTACAATTAATCAATGTGAATCGCATAATTTCCCACAAAAATTCTTTTATATTCAGCAAATACAGAAAAGTGCATAACCAAAATTAGTTACTCAGCTATCCTCCTCTCTCAACAAACTAGGTGCAGTGTGTAATCCTTGAGCCAACGTGGCCTCATGCGCACCCTTTCCTTACACGATGTTGTTCCTCCCTCTTCGCACTGCTCATCTTCGTTGCCCTCTTCATTTCTGGTGTTGCTCATCTCTTCCTTCATTTGGTCTAGTCGTTTCTGAGGGTCCAATTCTATTGGGCTTGAGAGTTGGGCTGGGCTATCACCTTCAATGGCTTTTGGATGGCATCCCTGGCCTCTAGTAAAACCCACTCGCGGCACTAGCAACCCACAACAAAGATGGCCAATGATAATGAAGGTGACTCAACAACTTCCCTTGCAATGGAAGCAGAGACTTTTCACAGCTTAGACGCACGACGTGGCACAAAGAATTGGGCTAGGGTTTCTTTGCTTCTAGTCTAAGCCCAAATAATTACTTATGCATAAAAAAGGCCCCATTTCACAATATGGCCCACGTTGATGAGGAATATAATTGGATAAATTACAATCTTCACTGTAATATTAAAAAAATATCAATTTTTATGGTAAACTAAAATAATTACACATTTACGATCAAATTTGTTTTTGCTTGCCATATAACACATCTGTTCTTCTTAAAATTTATTTACTGTCAATTCCAATACTCAAGCTAATATATTATCTATATGTAAATAGATGTATATATATATATTTATATAATACATGTAACTAAATAATTTTTGTTTGCTAACCGGCCATTTATACGCTGCTAAATAAATAAATATATATTTATACATATATAATAATATCTCACTTATCTCACTCTTCTTTTTCTATTATTTACACTTATGTTATTTTTTCTTTAATCTTTTTCTCGTCACTAATTTTAGTTCATCCATACTTTTTGTATGTTAACAATAATAATTATAAATTTATTTATTTTACTTATAAATATTTAAAATGAATATAATTATTGATATTAAATAAATATTTATGCTTATATAAATTATTATATATTTAAAAAATATAATTATCTTTATTAGTAGGTACAATTTAAAAAATATATATATATGACACTTGTTTAATGCAATTTAATATTTTTGTATATATTAGTTACAAAAAAAAATTGTATCTTTTAGTTACAAACTTAGTTGTATATATTTTTGTTACAAATATGTTAACTTAATTCACAACTTATTTTTATAAATATTAAAATTAGTTCTGTAAACCTTTGTTGCAAAAATAAAAAAAATAGCAAATAATTATTTTATAAATGTTGTTTACAAAAATATAAAATTTGTTTACAAATTTGTAAAACTTTGTTATATATTTGTAAATATTGTTTACAAAAATATTTTTTTTACGAATCTCAAACATATGTTTACAAATTTGTAACAACTGTTAACAAAAAAAATTGTATTTAACTGCCACTTCGTATTTACACTTTTGCCCCTCTGTGTTTTTCATAAAAAATCCGTATTTTTGTAGGCTACCATATTTTTCATAGATTTTTCTAATGTTAATGTATTTTTGTGAATTTCCCAATATAATATGTGTGCCCATAGAATGGTTCACCCAACACATTATGGATATGAGAAATCAATTGGCAATGCCTCCTCCCATTTACTCAATAATTTATCATGCTCTTTGAGTATTCCATTTTTTAATGGTGATAATGAGTGCTTTGAATAGTTTGTTGATTCGTTACAAAATTTGGATCATTATTTTGACCAAGTTCAAATTGAAGAAAATAGACAAGTCAAATTGGTGGTCTCAAAATTAAGAGGTCATGCCCAAACTCGTTGGAGTCAGTTAGTGCATCAAAGAAAGAAAAAAGGCAAAGAATCGGTGCAAAATTGGACACTCGTGAAACAACTCTTGAGTAAGCTTCTTCTTCCTCCTAATTTTGATCCAATTTCATTCCACAAATACCGCAATTGTAGGCAAGGAGAAAGATTAGTATGGAATATGGCATAGTGTTTTCTAAGCTAAGCCAAATACTTAATGTTGGCGAATTTGATATCCAAAGAGTTGCTAGATTTGTTAGTGGATTAAAAGAATAAATTCGCGATAAGATGTGATTGCTCTCTTTGTGTAATTTATGTGAGACTATTGCCTTGGCCACCAAAATTGAGTTTGATTTGTTGATAATTGTGGATGCCAAAATCTTTCTACTCCTAAGAGATCTTCAGTATGCTTCCCTTAAGCCATCAAATAAGTGTCAGGAGCAGAAGGATACAACTCGACACAAGGCGTACCTCGCAAGTCACCATGCATGGACTTTCATGTCCCCGTGAGGCCCCACATCCACGAGGCCCGCGTGCCTCGCTAGACCCTCTCGTCTCGCGCGCTGCCACCATGTTGCGCCCCCGCGAGGCCCGCGTGCCTCACAAGACCCTCTTGCCTCACATGCTACCACCATGTCTCGCCCCTGCGAGACCCGCATGCCTCATGAGACCCTCTCGCCTTGCGTGTTGCAACCATGTCACTCCCCCGCGAGGCCCGTGTGCCTCGCAAGACCCTTTCGCCTCGTGCATTACCACCATGTCGCGCCCCCGCAAGATCCGCGTGCCTCGCGAGACCCTCTCGCCTTGCATGCTGCCACCATGCCGCTTGTAAGGCACCCACGCCTGGATGCTGCCGAGGGACAAGGGGCATCGCGCCTAGACACCCTTCATTGAGGGCCTCTCTATGAGAGGCCAGGTGTTCAAGGCACCAGCGCCTGGATGTCGCCGAGGGACAAAGGGCTTCGCGCCTAGATGCAAGGCACCCTTCATTGAGGGCCTCGCTATGCGAGGCTGGTTGTGCAAGGCATCCGCGGTTGGATGTCGCCGAGGGACAATGCGCCTAGATGCAAGGTGCCTGTAATGCCCCAAATTTCCTAATAAGGTTTAGGACCTTGATTAGGAGGCCGGGAGGGCCATAATTGATTTATTGTGTTATTAAATGATAAAATTCATATTTAGGTGTATTAAATATGCATGTGAACTCATTTTTGAGTAATTGGGTGATTTTCATATTTTGGCCATTTCGGGCATATTTGGCATATGTGTGTGGTGCTTTATTATTGTTTGGTTATGCTAGGGTTACTCATCACAAGATGATCCTAGGAGGTAAGCTAGTGGGAAAGTCACAACGAGATTTATTCTTGACTTGGAGTGAGTCAAGGGGTAATTTGAGCATTACTGGGTTATTGGGTAATGGGAATTAATGTTTGGTGATAAATTGGGAGTTAGTAAGATCAGGGGGAAATTTTGGAGGTTTTGACTATAATGTTCCCGGGGGTGTTTTCGAGACCCCGAGCACTAGGTTTTATTTGAGATTACTTAAGCTTGAAGTAACCTTTTAAAGAATAAAAGAACGTTCTGTACGTTCTCTCTTCCTCTAAGTTTCCTTTTCGTCTCTCGATCGTGTATTCGAAGGTAACTTGAGTTCTAGGACTCAGATTCAAGCGAGGATCGAGGCATAGCGATTGTAACGCCCCAAACTCCAGGGACCGTTACGATGTGCCTTGTAAACAGTGCTAAACTCACTAATCGAGTCATTTGGCCAAAATTGTGAACTAAGTATGATTAGCGGTTTAGGGATTAAAAACCTTGGCTAGGATGTAACGTTTCACTAGAACGTTTAATATATACATTGGGATCCCGAAAATAAAGTTTCAGAGTCTATTACAGAAAAATATTTACAACAAGCCGTTCTAAGCGGTTAAACAGGGTTCAACCCTAGTTCCACTTTAAACCTCGGCCGTGGCGGACGAGCAGCTGCATATGTACATGTCATCACCTAAGCTCTCCAACTCAAGGATGGTCCAGCTTCCTCTTGCCTTTACCTGCACCACGTAGCACCCGTGAGCCGAAGCCCAGCAAGAAAACACAGTAAAGCATGGTATAATATCAACAACGATCATAATAACCATTCAGGACTATCAGTCCAGGCAAATATGTGACAATAGCCAAAAGTCACAATAATGAGCATCGCTCCCTCTAGCCATGTGACAATAGGGTCACCAAGGCTTAACTGATAAGTGATCCTTTCATAAGTTTGATTAGGACAGGTGCATGGTGAATGGTCACCAACATAACCTTCCTCCCGACTCTAGAGTCGTGCTATGGACAGCGTCCCCTAGCCATGTGACAAACAGTCACCGGGGTCATATACCTTGGCTATAAACATATGGTCATAGACCAGGCAAGCGCTTATAAGTTCATCGACCCTAGGGTCGGTCTAGCATTAATGCCATAGAGCCATTCAATGCATGATTCTCGACTCTAGAGTCGGTCCCTAACTAGTCAGTGCCATACACAAGCATGTCATGCCACCAAACATATACCACATGTTCAATATCCATAAACAAGGTATTCAACATGCTTACTAAACAGATACCAGTACAATTAGGACCATGTACAACCACAGAGGCTCAAGCTCTGAACAATATCATACCCAGTATACAAAGCATGTCCTAATCACATGTTTCTCATGCATCATATGCATTATATCCAGCAATCCATCATGCACCAATAACAGCCATGCATGACACGTGTAATAGTCAATCAACATGCATCAAGAATAGCCATGCATGTCACGTTTAATAATCAACCGACATGCATCAATAATAACCACGCATGTCATACTCAATAATCAACCAACATGCATCATAATAGCCATGCATGTCACATATACACAGGGTGCAGTTTTCTTTCCTCAAAGTCGAACTAGAACGATTAAAAGAACGACCCTTGAGAACGATCAACTTTTAGTCCTTTAGCGGTCACCTAGTCATAACCAAATATAAGGTATCATCAATAAAAATGGTCAACATAAGTTCCCAAATCAATACCTAGCCTCCGGGACATCAATCCCCACTTAACCAGGTACTAGGTTCAACCCCGAGGCCTATGGTAAGCATCCTTAGGCTAAAAACACAATTTTGATCAAATCAGCCCTGATGGGCCGCGACTCACCACAGTCATGCCGCGGCTCATCACCCTGACAGAGGCATATTTGCCTCAGAAGCCACCTTAGGCCGCGGCACACAAAAGCCAGGCCGCGGCTCATTACCCAGGCCAGCCAAAAATCAGCAACGCACCAGCTCGACCTCCCCTGCATATTCCCTTAGAACCAAGCCTTCAAACCAGTTCCAAACCTTCTCCAAACACTCAATTAAACCTCTAAACATCACCCATAATTCCCCCTCATCAAAACCCAAAGAAAACATCACCCAAACTTCTATTAATCCAAGCTTTCTACAAGAGATTCACAAGCTGAAAACCAAAGCTTAAAAACAGAGTACACCATTAAATTCATATCTGGAACTCACCTCAAACACGGTTTTGAATCCCCTTTAATGGCTGAAACAAGTTCCCTAGCTCCCACCTTTGATCTCCTAACTCAACTCCTCAATTTGGGCTCTCAAAATTCAAAGAAAAGTGAAGGGAGAAGCTTGCACGGGAGAGAGAGGAAGAGAGGATGAGGTTGGCTCTGTTTTATTCTGTTTTCCATAGCTTTCTAAACACCCAAAGATAATATAAATCCTTAAGGTCAAAAGACCATAATGCCCGTAAGCCAAATAAACCCCTTTAAAGGCTTCCAAGGGTAAAACCGTCCTTTCCCGCCGATCTTGTTAATTATAATTAACGCTCTCCAATTCCCGCTATTCTCAATATTCCCAAATACCAATAAATCATATCTCATTACCCTTTAATTCCCGGTAATGCTCTAATCATTAAATTCACCCCGAGTCTCACCCCGAGCCTCGAACTTAAACCCGTTATGACTAGACCGAACACTTACATCTCATGATCGTCTCATGTCGATTAGCTTGAACCAATCCACCTTATAATGTGGCTATATTAATTTATCACAACCATGCACCCAAAATATACAATTACGCCCACAGTGGCCAAATTACCCTCATATTTAACATATGAACCCATATGCATGCATTCATCATCATATAATAATATAATTCACGTAAACATGCATATAATCATTAAATACTATAATAAATCAATTATGGCCCTCCCGGCCTCCTAATCAAGGTCCTAAACCTTATTAGGAAATTTGGGGCATTACAGCGATCCTAGGGAAGATTAGAAGCTTTTTAGCTGAAGGATTTAGTTGGGAGCAACTCAATTGAAGGTAATTCAAGTTTTAAGTTTTTAAAGTTTTTAAGCTTGAATTGGACTTTGTGTTTTGATGAGTTTTTGTTAGATTTGAAGCTTGGGTTTTATGGGTTTTGGATCATGGGGATGTTTGGGAACTTTGATTTTTGGATTTTGGGGTGTTTAGGTATGTTTTTGGGAGGTTTTAAAAGGTTGAAAACGGAGAAAAATGGCTGGCCCAAAGTTGGGCCGCAGCCCTTTTCTTGGGCGCCGTGGCCCTAGTTCGAAGAAGCTGGTGGGGGCTTGTTGGCCTTGCTGGGCGCCGCGGTCCTTGCTCCTGGAGTGGCTGGGGGCCGCGACCTAAGGTGTTAGGGCTGCAGCCCTTGGGCAGGTTTGAGCCCGTTTGAGTGTTTTGACCTCGGGAACTTGGTTTTAGGCTTCTGGATCATTCCTACTACCCGGATTGGTGGGGTTTGATGTCTTGGAGGCCTTTTGGTTCTAGGATTGGTTTTAGAACTTGAACTCATTGGATCACCATTTGTGGTTATGACTAGGTTATCACTAGAGGCTTAGAAGCGGGATCGTGCTTGTGGCTCGTTTGTTGGTAACCTGTGCTTGGACCAAAGGTAAGAAAACTGCACCCCATATGTGACATGCATGGTTATTCTTGATGCATGTTGGATGTTTAAATATGATGCATGTGATGTACGAGAAACATGTGGTTAGGGCATGCCATGAATATCGAATATGAGATTGTTCAGAGCTTGAGCCTCTGTGTGTATGCATGATCTTAATTGTGCTAGTAATTGTTAAGTAAGCATGTTGAATGCCCTGTATTTGGATATTAGATATATGATATATGTTTGGTAGCATTGCTTACTTGTGCATGGCCCTGATCACTCAGATTTGGCATTGGTCGTGTGTTACCGACCTGGGAGCCAGTAACAGCATAAGTATCATGAACGCAGGGCCGATAAAAGATTAGATCTAATCAACATTCTGCATTAGATGACTCAACAAGAGCATTAATGCCAGACTGACCTCAAGTTCGATGAAAACTAAAAGCGCTTGTGTGACTTACCCATCAGTCACTCATCTGTTAAGTTAAAGACTTACCCATCAGTCTCTCATCTATTCAAGCTAGTGACTTACCCAGCAGTCACTCATCTGTTTAAGCTAGTGACTACCCATCAGTCACTCATCTGATTAGAGCCATTGCAAGAAAGCCCAGGTAACCGTTTCGTTACACGGCTATGGGCACTGAGCCCCATAGTGACTTGCTTGTCAGTCACTCAGTATGGTTAACAGAACCTCAAAGTGATATTCACTCATCTGTTCAGGGCTATAAGCTCTGTATGATCATTTTGATCATCATATGCATGGCTTTGGGTGCTGAGACCCGTAGTGACTTGCTTGTTGGTCACTCAGTATGGTTTACCAGAACCTCAAGTGTTGAAACACTCATCTAATTAGGATTGACTTAATAGTCATTCAATTAGGAGGGCATGATTTATTATCCTTGATTCCCCAACATTGTTTGAATTTATTTGCATGTGTGAATAAAGCTATGTTTGCTAGGCATGCCAGATATGATTTGATATCATAATATGGTTTTTCATGAGCATATTGAGTTTTCTTGCTGGGCTTCGGCTCACGGGTGCTATGTGGTGCAGGTAAAGGCAAAAGAAAGTTGGACCATCCTTGAGTTGGAGAGCTTAGGTGACGATGTGTACATATGTAGCTGCTCGACCGCCACGGCCGAGGTTTGAAGGAGAGAAACTAGGGTTAAACCCTGTTTTGCTGCTTAGATCGGCTGGTTGTAAATATTTTGTTCTAATAAACCTTCAAATTATATTTTTTGGATCCCAATGTATACAGTAAACGTTCTAGTGAAATGTTATATCTTAACCAAAATTTTTAATCCCTAAACCGCTAATCATACTTAGTTACACATTTATGGCCAAATGACTCGATTAGCGAGTTTAGCACTGTTTGCAATGTGCACCGTAACGGTCCCTGGAGTTTAGGGTGTTATAGCGCCCTTCACTGAGGGCCTCGTTATGCGAGGCCGGGTGTGCAAGGCACCCACGCCTGGAAGTCGCCAAGGGACGATGGGCCTCGCGCCTAGATATCGTCGAGGAGCTACGGGACTCACGTAGAACGTAGAAGACACCATTATGCACAAGGGTCTGGTTATGCAAGGCCCGACACCTCTCTATGCATCAAGGAGACCCATGCTACCCTGCTGAAGAATCCATGTCATTCAACACTTAGCCAAAGATAATGAAACTTGGAGGAATGGTGTATCTTGGACATGTGAGAACAAACATCAGGAACATGGTACACATACGAGCATGGGATGTACGACCATATGGAGGAAAGATGCATGATTCTGACATCCGTATCACACATGTAGTGGTGGTACGAATTAGTACAATTAGTGGAGGCACTACTTGCACACCTCTGACCATATACCAGAGCCAACAACACAACCTCCTACGCCACTACATCTTGTGCCACTACCCTGACAATGTATCAGGAGCCATTAGAGCTCCACTATAAATAGATCTTCACCATTCCAGCAAAGGGGTTGGAAAATCCACTGTGTACTAAAGTTATTGAGTAATATATGAGAATCTCTTCTCCATTGTTATTCAAAGCTTTTCTTCTTCAAGTTTTCTCTAAGTTCCTTCTATGTTCATCATTTTCTTAGAAATATCTTTGAGTTTTCTGACCTTATATCATTGACGAGTTCTTACCATCAATAGTTTGGCGTCGTTTGTGGGAAGGACAAGTATCAAGTCGTTGTTCTTCCATTAATTCCAACAAGAAGAAATGCCAAGGCGTCCAAGAGGCCTACGGGAATCTCATAATGTTGAGATCCACCTTGACGGAAACCAACTAAGAGCCTCCAGAAGAGATCGTCCACCAGCGAAGAATGGAGGTGTGCTGGAGGAACATTTAGCCCATGAAGAGGTTAAGGAGGCATCATATGTGGTTGCCAACCTAACAGAGTTCATCCTGAACCATCTGTCACCCCTGTGGATGGCTTGGGTACGCATCCTTCTCCTCGACCACCGACTGCACCGCGCTCCGGCCACCGGGATCTAAGTCCATCTACATGCACGCCAGGTAAGAGTACAAGGGTGCACTCCATGAGCTCCAACTCCAAAACTCGCTTTTACGAGGATAAGATGCGTGAGTTGCACATAAAGAATCAAAGGCTAGAAGCCACAATAGAGAACATGCAGGAGGTGTTGAACGACCGGCTGGAAGGGAAGTCAAGCATGCCCTTTCCCAAGCGCAGGGAGAAAGAACATATACGAGGAAAAATCACCATACCCGTGGACAGTGAAAAAATGCAACTCTCCACTTGTTATACCCCTCGCCCAAGATGCAAGGAAGATTCTACACCAATGGCACAACCTGGTGTGAACCCCACTCACAGGAGGTGCGAACCAAAGACCACCTCCAAAAGAGCTTCATTCGACCTGAGGGAGAGACTCAACCAGAGAGGGCCTGAGGTAAAAACCACACCCCCTGTAGCTCCCTCAGGGGACACAAACAAAGCAAGGGTTCACCCTGAGAACCCACGAGATTCCTTAAACAAAAAGAGAAGGGAACTAGACACCAAAATGCAAAGCCTTTGGAGCAAGATAGTCACTACACCTGGAGGGGGATAGAGGTGTCGATGAGTTTGACCATGAGACACCCTTCACAAGGGAAATCCAGGTTTAATAACTCTCCACCAACTTCAAAGAGCCTCGTATGACTCCATACGAAGGCACTACGAACCCAAAGTATCACTTAGATGCCTTCAACAACTTGATGAAATTAAGGGGGGTCAATAGCAGGGCAAGGTGCCATTGTTTCTGTTAGGAAAAAATTATACAGGATCTTTATTTATTTTCATGTAGATCTAATATTAAAAAAATTAATATGAGATAACCTAGAACATGTTTCTAAAATTGAATTCAAAGATAAGAATACTTACAGTATACGCAGCGGAATGAAAGAGTCCGTCCTCCAGTTTCTCTAACTCTTGTATCCTTTCTGTCGCAGAGTATTATAAAGAAACTGAACTGTTCTTCTAATTTCTTCACAGTCTTCCAATGTATCCTTACAATCACCTAGACTAGAGTGGGAAATTCTCAACACATGAGATAGATACAGAGAGAAGAAGAGAAAATAACAAAGAGGCTTAGAAAATAACTTGTGTTTAGAGAGAATCTAAAACTATCAGAAAACCAGTGATTAAACTTCCCTGTCGTCTTCTCTCTAAGCACTCCTTTTATAGACTCAATTAGGCCATTTAGTTTAATTTAATTAAAAAATTAATAAAATAATAACCAATTTGAAGCCCTAGGTCGAAATTATCATGGGCTTTAGGCCCGTGAAATTTTTCATTTGATTATAAGCCCATTGGACTTAAAATCAAGGCCTCTATTATTTTCTATTGATTTAATTAATTAAATAATTATTTAAATCCTTTATCAAATTAATTATTTATAATTTGAACCTTGATTTAAACTTATTTATTAATCTAGATACAAATTTATCATAATTAATAAATCTTCCCTAATTTCTCTTTTCTTCTCTAAATTACATAACTCTGTGAAACTATCCAAAATTGACCTAATCAACTTTGATAATTCTAATTGATAATTAAATCAATTAATTAAGACTTGTTGACCCTCGCTTTGGTCAATGACACAGAGTCAAATATACGCAGGAAAATAGTACGACGCTTGAGAAAACAATCTAATGGAAAGTGTGATCAAAGAACTAGGGTTCCTGAGTTTCACAGACCTTAGAAGGAGAAACAATACAGACGATGGATAATAGCAATACAATTCGGAAAAAGATCCAAAGATCTCCCCTTAAACTATTTCTTGTACATTTATAGCCTCAAGGAGGGTTACATGAGTCAATTAAATATATCTTTCTTTAATAAACATATATTCAGGTTATAATAAAGAGATATTCTCGGATATCATTACAACTATACAAATTTATACATAAATAAATGGAGTATACGACCAGGCTGGTCGTATATAAAACTTGAACACCGCATATGGAAGTATCTTTGGTCGATAGGCGAGCGGCATCTCTGCCACGTGTCGAAAATTCTTGCCACGTCATCAACAACTGTTTTTTTGGATAAACATTTGCCCCCCAAGTTTATTTATTGCGACCAGCAATAAGTAAACTTAAGAAACTAACCTTTCGTATGCCCCACGAAATCTGTCAGAGTCCCTCGTGCGTTCTCGAAAACTGTGACCTAATCACGTCCAATCACGCCTTTTCGGTTTCCAAGTAATCCTTCTGATGGCTATTACACTCCCCCATGCCTTGAAAAATTTAACTCATGATTACCTCTTTTCATCATGTCTCAGCCATTATAAATAATCCCCAAATTTACCTTTTAACTTTTTACTCGCCATTTTCTTGCCAATAACCCTCAAGAACTCCATCTCAAAGCTCAAAAATTTCGAAGATCTTCTGTTGCTTTGCTCTAAAGATCCTTTGTTCGCACGCCCAAAGTCGCTTCATTTCAGGACCTCCGATCTTCATCTAGGTAAATTTCTTCAACTTTCAAGCCTTTGACATGCCATGCATACTGCTATACACCTGTTTTGAGTTTTGAAATTTTTTGTGTTCTTGGGTAGAAATGCATGAGGATTGAGTGTATACTGATTGATGCTTGATAGGGTAGTGTAGTTTTGCTCTGTAGGAGTCAGGAGCCAGTTTGATAGTTAAGATCGTAAGTTTAGGGCGTAAAATCGAAGTAAACATTCGATTTTAGGCTAGCTGAAAAACTGGGTTTTTCCCGCCCCTTCGGAGTCGAAAAGCTTTTTTCCAAAAACTTTTTATTTTCGCTTTCTGATCTGTTTTTCAAACTGCTTGCATAGAACTTAGTGTTTTTGTTAGAATGCTGCTGGTCGTAGACGTGAGCAACGTTATTCCAACTTTCAACATAAGCTCCCAGGCTGTGCGTCTTATCTCCTCCTTTCTTTGTTCGCAGTTTACATGCAAGATCTGTGGGGAGGAGAAAGACCTATCGACGATGACCTATTGGCTCAGCTGCTCGAGGACGAGGAGCAACCATCGTCACTTATACCTGACATTCCATTCTCTCGTGTTACTTCAAACACTTCACCTGTCCTGGCTCAAAATATGGCTCGTGCCAAAACCAATGCCCAGAAAAAGAAAACCCCCCCAGTCTTTCACATCAGCCTACTCCTCGGGCTGAAACTCCCTCGACCAGTGGTCGAGCTGAAAATGTTCCTGACCCCAACATCCAAAGACACGCTCGACCTCGACATGCCATTTAGCCAAATGTTGAGTGGCATTTAGTTCTTGAGAGCAGAGTGACGATCAAGATGATCGCCAACTATATCAGGAAGTATGGTCTCACGGGGGTGACTTTAGTCCGACCTAACCAAGACCAAAGGGCGAACCTACCCGGAGGCGCCTTCAGCACCTGATCGAGGTTCCACATCGAGGCAGGGGCTACCTTACCTGCCAACTATTTCAAAGTTGCCCCCTTTCAAATAACTCCAAATGGATATAGAATGCTCGCTGCACTTTATATCCTGTACAACCACAAGAAATGGCCCGTGCCAACTCCTCATGAGGTCAACTACTTGTTCGACCTTAAGTCTAACCCCAACCAAGAAGGCACGGGGTTTTTTCACTTCTGTCATCAGGAAACTGGGCACACCTTCCTGACTAACACCACCCATATATCAAATGTGGGGAGGTACTACCAGGAGTACTTCCTCACAACCGACATGATCGCGGATAATCTGGCCTTCGCTCAAGGAGGTAAAACTTTTCGTACCACTGGCTATTGATATTTATTTAGTGTTCTCCTCAACCATCTCTTAAACTTTTAATGCCTTCTAGGCCCATGCCTGTGACCAGACCCAACTCCAGACATGGAGTTGAGGTCAGCCTTCTTGGCCAGCATGGCTGACGTAGAAAAAAGCATCAAACATCTGGTCACAGAGGCAAATCTTAGGCTGGTTGGCCTCTTGGCTCTTCATCAGGACATGAGGGAATCAACTGCAGGGAGTGCCACAGCTGAGGAGGAACCCGAGCAGCAACCACCAACGTCGCCTCCATGAAGGAGACCAACCGGGGTCACGATCAGGGAACCTGCTGGCACACCTCCAACAGAGAGGCCCTCTATCCCCTTGGGGAAGGGAAAAAAGAAGGTCACCGAGCCTGTCGAACACTTGGATGAGTCTTCAGACGAGAATGGTACAGTTATTTCACTTTTAGATAGCTTGCCAATTTCCTGTCACCTATTCGACGGGGGCGACAATTTTAAATATGCTCTAACTTTAGGTCCAGACTTCTTCATGTCAGAGAGTGAGTATAAGACTAGTAGAGTCTATAGAATAGCGACCAGTAATAATAGCTTGGGTATTTGACTTTGCAATCTTTCTTTATTTCTTTTCCTGATGTTATATACTTAGTCATTTATGCTATCTCACTGTTCGACATTTTTCTTCTTTTCCAAACATGGACTTCGTGAACGTGTTCGACATTTACAGCACCCCCGAGGCTGCCGCAGCTCCCCTAAGCAAAAAGAAGGCAAGCAAGAGGCACCATGGGGAAAGCAGCAAAGTGCCTCAGGCTAAGAAGGCTCGCAATGCAGGCCCCTTGGAGGACGGGCCCTTAGCCAATGCAACTCCACCCTCTCTTCGCGAGCAGCAGACTCCCCCTGCTCCAGCCGGATCGACTCCACCTCCAGCGGCCCCAACCGACCAGACTCAATAGGTCGGTCCTGCTTTGACTAGGGGCGATATAACTGGTCATGTCTTCAAATCGGTCAAGGACAAGGTCGCGAAGATTGTAAAGCACGACTGCTGTCGAGAGGCGATGATCGCGACCGAAGCGATGGACATCGACCTGATCTTAAAACGTGCCTTGAACGAGTTTACCAGTGTAAGTCATCTTTTTTTGCGGAGATAACTCTTCTATGTTTTACAGTTAGCCAAACTTCTACTCTGACCATAGGTAATGCTGACCCTTACTGCTGACCGCCTCCGCTCGGGTGCTGTGTTCGAGGAGGCCAAATCTTTTTAGCAAAGGCACGCTGATGAACTTAAAGCTGCCGAAGCAAAATATGTCGAACAACTTGCAGTGGTGCTCGAGGAGAAGAATAAGCTGGCAGAGGAGTTGAAGGAGAAGCTAAAGTCTCTGGACAAGGCCATTGATCAGAGGGACCAGTTCAAGGAGTCTAACCGCTTCAATTTCCGCGTGGCCAAACAGCTCGAGGAGGAACTGGTTGCGAGTAGACAGGAGAATACTACCCTGGAGGGCCGGATTGAGGAGATCGAGAAAGCCAATGCTAGCAACTTGGAAAGGTATAAGAATGCCACTCTCCGATGCTTTTATGATTTTTGGAAGCACAACCAGGGTGCCAACTTCAATTACCTTCCTGAGAATGCAAGAAATGCTGAGCTTGCTCGCTGTGCTGCTCGACTGGCAGAGGAAGAAAGGGCGAGGATTCCTGCTTCCCTTGACATCTCGTTGGCCGCTGGGATGGATGGGGTAGATAATGAGGTTGCAGACGTCGTCGATCAAGGCCCTCCTCAAGATCCTTCGACTCCTTAAGATCCTTCAGCTCCTTAAGCTTTTTCTATTTATATTTTATCTTTTTATCTACATGACCTACGGGTCGTGATGTAAAGACAATATATTTTTTATTGCTACATTGGTAGCTTTTACTTTTATTTGAACAATTACATCCGAGCAGCGACTGCTCGCGGTGTAAAAGGATACATTTTGACATTATAATATATTTGCATATTATTATAACATCTGTTCGCATGACCAAACTTAGCATAGCACTTTAGTTTGATTTAACAAAATAACAAAATTTTGAAAAATACTCTAAGTGCCCTAGCATGCTTTCACTTATTTTGCTCGTGTGTTTACATACCTTTTAACGATATGCTTCGCTTACTTGTACCTTATATGCCCCCCAAGTGATCGAGGAGCTTTAGGTCCTTGGTCACTTGCCTTGACCAGAACTTGCTCGAACATTACTGCTCGTAGCAATATGATTAGAATTATAATACAGCAAAACAACACACGTAATGAGCAAATACTTGTAATAAATACAATAGTTGGCAAGAAATGACTGGCTGCGCACAGTCCCTTTTATTTCTCATAATAAATGGACTAAACATGTCTATACGAGTGATCAATAAGATCTTACACTTTTTCAAAACTTGTAAAAAGTAAAATTAATACAAGCCAATTCTTTAAGAAGAATTGTTTATTGGTAATACTTGCGCAGGTGTTCTCCATTCCAATAGCGAGGAATGAGATCTCCGTTTAAGCGTGCAAGTTTATAAGTGCCTGGGTGAAGGACCTCATCAATCTAGTATGACCCTTCCCAATTAGGCCCGAGTACTCCAGCAGCTTGGTCGTGGGTGTTTAGAAAAACTCTTCGGAGTACAAGGTCTCCAACACTGAATTTTCTTTCTCGCACTTTAGAGTTAATACCGGGCGACCTTTTACTGGTACGCAGCTACTCGGAGCTGAGCTTGTTCACGCTTCTCATCAATTGAGTCTAGGGATTCCATCAATAGCTGACTATTAGAGTCTTGGTCGTATGTTAATCTGTGGTGCGAGGGTGGATTTAACTCGACAGGCAACATAGCTTCATACCCGTACGCCAAGGAAAATGGGGTATGACCTGTTGCTGTTCGGTGGGAAGTTTTGTACGACCATAGAACTTCAGGCAACTGCTCTGGCCATGCTCCCTTAGCTTCTTCAAGTCTTTTCTTCAGGGTATCCTTTAACATTTTGTTAACTGCTTCGACTTGCCCATTCGATTGGGGATGAGCGACTGAAGAAAAGCTTTTGATAATATCATGCCGTTTGCAGAAGTCCGTGAATAAATCACTGTCAAAATGGGTGCCGTTATCCGAGACTGTCTTCCTTAGTAATCCATAACGACAAATGATGTTCTTGACTACAAAGTCAAGCACTTTCTTGGTCATTATGGTTGCGAGTGGCTCAGCCTCGGCCCATTTGGTGAAGTAGTTGGCAGCAACCACTGCATACTTTACACCACCTTTTCCTGTAGGCAAATATCTTATTAGATCTATTCCCCAAACTGCGAAGGGCCATGGACTCTGCATTTTCTTTAACTCGTTGGGAGCTGCTCGTGGGATTTTAGAAAATCTCTGACACTTCTCACATCTCCGCACGAACTCCATTGAGTCTTCATTCATGGTTGGCCAGAAATAGCCTTGCCTTAGGATCTTTTTTGACAGACTCTGCCCCCCAGCGTGGTCCCCGCAAAAACCTCATGCACCTCTTTCATCAACTCTTTGTGCTTCTCCTTTGTAATACATCTGAGAAGTGGCAATGAGTATCCCCTTCGGTACAGGATCCCATTGACTAGGATATACCTAGCAGCTTGTCACTGAAGGGTCCTGGCCTTGTTTCTATCCGCTGGTAGCACGCCGTTTGACAGATACTCTACATATGGTGCCATCCACGTATCCGTTATTTGGATTACCAGAGTGGTTTCCACTGGTTGGATGCTTGGTTCTGATAGTCGCTCGACTGGCACTATGTTTAGAGTATCAGCATCCTTCGCACTTGCCAACTTTGCCAAAGTATTTGCGTTGGAATTCTGGTCATGAGGTACCTGCTGGAGACTGTATCTGTTGAACTGGGCTAACAGATCCTTCATTTTGTTCAGATAGGCGACCATCTTCAAACCTCGCGCCTGGTACTCTCCTAGGACCTGATTCACCATAAGCTGAGAATCACTATAGATGTCAAGCACTTTTATGTTCATATCCTTGGCTAACCGCAATTCAGCGAGTAATGCTTCACATTCGACCTCATTGTTAGAAGCAGTGAAGTTAAATCTAATTACACAGTTAAATCGATGCCCTTCTAGCGTTATCAATATAACTCCTGCTCCTGCGTGGGATTCGTTGGATGAACCATCTATGAACAATTTCCATGAGGGTGCTTGGATTTGACACTCAGGCTCGATGGGTTCTTCAGTTTGCTCGCCACCCACGAGCTCTGTCAATTCGGCGATGAAGTCAGCCAAGGCTTGTCCTTTTACCGCTGCTCGCGACAGGTAAGATATGTTGAACTCCCCGAGTTCAACTGCCCACTTTAGCAATCTACTTGCAGCCTCTGGCTTTTGCAGGACTTGTCGAAGAGGCTGGTCGGTCAAGACTGTAATTGGATGAGCTTGGAAGTAAGGCCGCAGCTTCCTAGAGGCCAAAAATAAACAATAGGCTAACCTTTCGATGGGGGGATACCTCAACTCTGCTCCGATCAGCCTTTTGCTTACATAATAGACAACCTTCTACACACCTTCTTCTTCTCTTACTAGAACAGCACTAGCAGCGTAATCCGTGATTGCCAGGTAGATGAACAAAGTCTCTTTATCGACTGGCTTTGACAGGATGGGTGGTTGCGCCATATGCTTTTTTAGTGCTTGAAAGGCCTGTTCGCACTCATCTGTCCATTCAAATTTCTTATTTCCTCTTAGTAGATTGAAAAATGGGATGCACTTGTCTGTCGATTTCGAAATGAATCTAGTGAGAGCAGCAATCCTCCCGATCAGGCTTTGGACATCCTTAATCTTCACTAGTGACTTCATCTTGATCAGGGCTTTTATTTTCTCGGGATTAGCTTCAATTCCTCTCGAGTTAACTATAAATCCCAAGAACTTCCCTGATCCTACTCTGAAGGAGCATTTAAGGGAATTTAACTTCATCTGATATTTATTCAGGACGTTGAAGCATTCCTGCAAATCCCTTACATGCCCTTCTGCTTTCTTTGACTTAACCAGCATGTCGTCGACGTAAACCTCCATGTTTGTGCCAATAAGCTCCTTGAGCATGTGGTTGACGAGTCTCTGGTAAGTCGCACCAGCATTTTTCAAATCGAAGGGCATCACCTTGTGACAGTAGAGCCCTGTATCAGTTCGAAAGCTAGTGTGATCCTCATCAGGGGGATGCATACTTATTTGATTATACCCGGAGTATGCATCCATGAATGAGAGGATCTCATGCCCTGCAGTGGCATCGACCAACTAGTCGATCCTCGGGAGTGGGAAACAATCTTTGGGGCAGGCTTTATTTAGGTCTGTAAAATCCATGCACGTACACCACTTGCTATTCGGCTTGGGCACTAGTACAGGATTAGAGACCCACGATGGATAAAATGCCACCCTGATGAACCCATTCTCCTTCAGCTTCTCGACTTCCTCTTTCAAGGCCTTTGATCTATCTTTGTCAAGCAACCTTCTTTTTTGTTGCATTGGTGGAAAGCTTTTGTCGATGTTTAGGACATGGCTGATGACTGCAGGATCTATCCTGACCATGTCTTTATGCGACCAGGCGAAGACATCCTGGTTCCTCCTTAAGAACTCCACCAGTGCTTTTTTTGTTGTTGTCTCTAAGTTTTTACCGACTTTCACAACTCTGGTCGGATTTTCCTCATCGAGTTGGACCTCTTCAAGGTCCTCGATGGGTCCCACTTCTTCTTCAAAATTCCCAAAGCGAGGATCTAAGTCCCTATCCTCACTTTGGGAAATGCCCTATTTGGTGACATTATCACCTGAGCGGGCTTGAACATCAGTTTCTATTTGAAACTCCTTTCCGGTGGCATCTCTCGATACACCCTTCTTTGCCTTGGTGATCGAGGCATTGTAGCACTCCCTCGCTTCCCTCTGGTTTCCCAACACGCATCCTATCCCTGCGTCAGTTGGGAATTTCATAGCGAGGTGCCATATATAGGTGACGGCTCGCAGATTGACCAAAATTGGCCACCCTATCACAGCGTTGTATGCCGAAGGACAATCAACTACTATAAAAGTAGTGAGTAATGTCCTGTTAGCAGGTGCAGTGCCTGCTGTGACTGGGAGTCTAATCGACCCTACTGGGGCAAGCCCTTCTCTGGAAAAACCATAAATGGTTTGGTTGCACGGCTCCAGGTCTTTCACGGACAACTTCATCCTTTCCAGCAAAGACTTGTACAGGAAGTTGACTGAACTTCCTGTATCGACCAACACCCTTTTCACCATCATGTTTACGATTTGTACGTCCATGACTAACGGATCAGAGTGTGGGAATCGCACGTGCTGGGCGTTGTCGTTAGAGAAGGTGATCAGTTCCTCCTCTATTCGAGCCTTTTTTGGTGCTCGATCCTCAACACTCATCATCTCGATGTCCTGGTCGTGGTGCAGGGTTTGAGCATATTGTTCCCTTGCTTTTCCAATATCTCCTGCAAGATGTGGGCCTCCGTAGATGGTGAGTAGGGTACCTGCCATGAGAGCTGGCTGTAAAGGTGGCGAGCGTTGGCGTGCAGGCGCCGACTCGTTGCCACCTTGAGCCTCTCGTTGAGAACCTCCCGCAGCTCATACATATCTTCTTAAATGTCTCTATCTTATTAGGAACTCAATTTCGTCCTTCAGCTGGTTACACTCATTAGTGTCGTGCCCGTAGTCATTATGAAAATGACAGAACTTTGTTGAATCTCTCTTGGAGATCTCTTTTCTTATAGGTGCGGGTCGTTTGTAGGGCATGCTTGAGCTGGTCGCCTGGTAGACCTCGGCTCGGCTTTCAACAAGGGCAGTGTAGTTGGTGAATCTCGGTTCATACCGATTACCTTTAGGGTGCTTACTCTCGGAGGTCAAGGGTTCATTGCTTGCCCGCTTCCCACCATTATTACCATTGCCATTAACGTTGCCTTTACCTTTGCCATTGGGCTTCGACTCGTTGGCGGCTTTGGCGGGTTCTTCCTTGGGCCCCTTGTATTTTGCTAGCGATTTTCCTTCATTGGCAATCGTGTCCTTGAGCTTGATGTACAGATCAACTTGATCTAAGAACTCCTGGGTACTTTTAACCCCATGCTTTCTGAGGCTACTCCAGAGGGGTGAATGGCGTCTAACCCCAGCAGTTAGGGCCATCATCTTGCCTTCATCGCCCACACTCTTGGCTCCAGCTGCAGCTCACATGAAGCGTTGAATGTATTCCTTCAAGGGCTCCCCCTCTTTCTGGCGTATCTCAACCAGTTGGTTCGCCTCAGTGGGATGCACACGACCCGCATAGAACTTTCCATAAAACTCCTTCACGAACATCTCCCAGGATACTATATTCGCAGAAGGGAACTTAAAGAACCACTCCTGGGCGGCATCAGAAAGTGTCGCTGGGAAGATCTTGCAGCGAGCATCTTCAGAGACTTTCTGAATGTCCATTTATATCTCAAACTTGTTGACATGAGATACTGGGTCTCCATACCCATCAAAATTTGGCAGTGTTGGCATCTTGAACTTACTGGGGGTTTCTGCCACAACAATCCTCTGTATGAAAGGGGTGCCTCTTCTCTGATCATACTCAATGTGTGATGTTCGCCCCCTAACCAGCTGCTGCACAGCCTGGTTCAGGGCATCGATTTGAGCCTGAACAGCTTCTGGGATTTCTGGGCCTCTGGTGCCGGGGGGATGTACTCATCGTGCCTTTCTCGGCGATCGTTAAGTACATCCCTAAAATCATCATCTCTTCACCGCTGCTCGCTGGCTCCGAGCCGACTAAAAATGTTATTCTGCCTGGGCTGCCCCCAGTTTTATGACCTACAGGTCGGTCTTCTCTAGGTGGGAGCTCTTGCCTCCACCCCTCTCTTCGTTCCTCCGACTCGCATTTCCTCTGCCAGAGTTGGCTTCATTGTAGCCGTGGCCATCTCTGAATCGTGGCTGGCTATGGTGCGACCGACTATTCCCTCTGTTGCCTCCTTGGGCTGGCATTTCTCGAGCGTTAGGGGGAGGCCTGCGCTGGTCAGTGGGTCCCCATGCATTGTTATGTCGTGGGGGGCCCCTGACCGCAGAGCCTGTCTCTGAGTTCCTCCTGTTGGCAGAAGGACGCTGCCCCCTGCTCGGTGGATGCGGCTCTTCATCCCCTGGGCGTCTAGGGCTGCGAGGCGGGTGCTCGGCCCTATTCTGCCTTGGGCACGGGGGATTTCCTCAACCAGCCTGAGACGGAGGCTGCTGCTCAAGATCCCTAGGTGGGACATCATCCTGAGCCATAGGCGGCTGCTTCGGCCTCTAAGGGCTTACTGGCTAGAGCGGAGGACTAGGATTGGGACCCCTTTGAGATGCCCCGTTTGGTGGCTGATCTGGCTGGGAGGCTGGCACAGCCTGATTCCTAGCTAGCTGGATGGCTGCTTCAACGGTGGCCATGGCATCCCTCTGGCGATGGTCCATCTCGGCCCGCCGCTCACTCAGCTCCTGACGCTGGCGTTCTATCTCCCTTTGCTGCGACTCCATTATCTCGGCAACATTCTCTTGATTGGCCCTCAGATTGGCCAACTCATCCTGCAACACCCCCAATGTTGTCTTCAAGGTCTCAGAATCTAACTCCTCCTCATCAAGCTCCAAATGAGGTTCGTCCTCAGCCACATTTGGGGGAGGAGGCTGGGATGATGCAGTGGCAGCAGCCTGTCTGGTCTTCTTTGTAGTTTTTTCCATTAGATTCTCTCACAAGCTCTCAATGAAAGCACCAGAATGTTGACCCTCATTTTGGTCAACGACACGGAGTCAAATATACGACAGGAAAATAGTACGACGCTTGAGAAAACAATCTGATGGAAAGTAAAGAACACAAAGAATTATAGTGGTTCGACCCCAGTAATTGGTAATGACCTACGTCCACTTGATACTATTATTAATATTGAGCTTCAAAGGTGTGATTAAAGAACTAGAGTTCCTGAGTTTCACATACCTTAGAAGGAGAAACAATACAGACGATGGATAATAGCAATACAATTTGGAAAAAGATCCAAAGATCTCCCCTTAAACTATTTATTGTACATTTATAGCCTCAAGGAGGGTTACATGAGTCAATTAAATATATCTTTCCTTAATAAACGGATATTCAGGTTATAATGAAGAGATATTCTCGGATATCATTACAACTATACAAATTTATACATAAATAAATGGAGTATACTACCAGGCTGGTCGTATATAAAACTTGAACACCGCATATGGAAGTATCTCTGGTCGATAGGCGAGCGGCATCTCTGCCACGTGTCGAAAATTCTTGCCACATCATCAACAGCTGTTTTTTGGATAAACAAGACTATCTAGATGATTTTATCCAAGATACAATGGGGATCATGGGCCTATGAAATAAAGCTCCAATAAGTTATTGTAAATCTAAAAAATAAATTTACAAACTTATTAATTCCTCGTGACTCCACTATAGACTCGAAATTGCACTCTTGAATTCATAGAATGCTCTATAACAAATATAGATACGCTATTAATTATCTATTGTTACAACCCCAATTGTCACTCAATCCTCTATAGATGGTCTACAATGAGATAGGACTAAAATACTGTTTTACCCCTCATTGTATTTTATCCTTAAAACACTTGGTTCCTTGTAAATGATATTTCAGTAAACTAATTTAATTACTGAAATGAGATCTCTATCATTTGACACCTTGAACAAAACTAAAAGGAAACCATCGTTTCACTTCTTCATCAGAAGCTATAGTTGTTCATATCTATGATTAACACTCCCACTCAATTATACTACTGAGTTCCCAAGATGTAAGTATGGGCTAGTCCGTAGGGTAAGCTAGTAACGAACAAGTCAAAGAATTCAAATAAAACAATAAGTTAGAATACTAACCACTCAAAATTGAGATTGAACTGACCCATGGTCAACTATATGATATGACTAGAATAGATAATAACAGTATGTTTACTTATCTTATCAGCTGTCAATATCGGTCCAGTCCGATGTAACAAATACATTTGATCTTATCTACTTTGCTAATGTTCTAGAAAGAACATAACACTGTAATGTGTAAGTAGATCATATCGTAGATTGGCAAGTAAGTGTAAGTCTTGTGCACTGACTAATCTTAGGACTAGCTTATTTTGAACATATAATCATATTTATATTTCACTGTGATTACGTCACTATAAATAAGATTAGCTATATGCTCGGGTTTAATAGAAGTTTATATTAAACAAATAATCATGAAAATAAAATATTTGACCAAAGTGATTGACCAAGTCAAAAAATGATTTCTTATTCTTTTATTGATAATAAAATGAGATTACAAAGAATTTGGGTTTTAATTAGGGCATAAAACCCCAACAAACTCCCACTTGGACTAATTGAAACTAATGCCTTAATTCTGCTAATCCCATTTCCTTGATATGCTTATCAAATATAGCTTCTGGTAGTGTCTTTGTAACCGAATCTGCAAGAATGTATTCAGTTGCAATCTTCATAACCTTCACATCTCCCCTGGCCACATATTCTCGAATAATGTGATACTTCATTTCTATATGCTTACTCCTCTTGTGACTTCGAGGTTCTTTCGAGTTGGCTATCACTCATGTATTGTCACAAAACAACACAAGCGGTTTATCCATTTCTGGAATAACACCAAGATCCGAATAGAACTTCTTTAGCCAGACTATTTCCTTAGTTGCTTCTGACGCATCTATGTACTCAGCCTCCATGGTGGAATATGAGATTGCAGACTGCTTTACGCTTCTCCAAATCACAGCTCCAACCCCAAGAGTAAACACCATTGCAGAAGTAGACTTCCTGTCATTGACATCAGTCTGAAAATCTGAATCGGTGTAGTCTATAGGGTTCAGAACACCACCCTTGTAGACTAATATATAATCCCTAGTCTGTCTCAAATACTTTAGGATATGCTTAGCTGCTATGCAATGTTCCGGTCCTGGGTTTGACTAATACCTGCTCACTACTCCCACTGCATAGCAGATATCTGGTCTAGTACACAACATAGCATACATCAGACTTTCAACTGAAAATGCGTAAGGAACTTTTCTCATTGCATCTTCCTCTTTACGAGTCTAGGGAGACTGCTTCTTTGAAAGATGAATTCCATGACGAGACAGTAGATGCCCTTTCTTGGAATATGTCATTGAGAAACGTTCAAGCACTTTATCTATGTAAGCTGCTTGAGATAGAGCTAAGAGTCTGTTCTTTCTATCCCTAATGATCTTGATACCTAGAACATAACTTGCTTCACCCAAATCCTTCATCTTGAATTGAGTGCTAAACCAATTCTTCACATCTGATAATTTCTTAACATTATTTCCAATGAGTAAGATATCATCTACATAAAGAACCAGGAATACCACTATTTGATTTGCCTTTAGTTGGTAAACACAGGGCTCATCAATATTTTGTTCAAAGCCATAGGTTTTGATTATTTCATCAAACCTAAGATTCCAGGAACGAGAAGCTTGCTTAAGTCCATAGATGGACCTATTCAACTTGCAAACTTTTCCTTCTTGTCCAGCTACTTTAAATCCTTCTGGTTGATCCATATAAATGACTTCGTCAAGCTTGCCATTAAGAAAAGCTATCTTGACGTCCATTTTCCAGATCTCATAGTCGAGAGCGGCTGCTATGGATAAGAGGATGCGAATGGACTTGAGCATGGCTACCAGACTAAAAGTTTCCTCGTAGTCCACGCCTTCTCTTTGGGTATAACCCTTTGCCACTAATCGAGCTTTATAAGTTTCGATATTTCCATCAACACCTTGTCTCTTCTTGTAGATCCACTTGCACCCAATGGCCCTAAAGTCACTAGGTGTTTCCACAAGATCCCAGATGAAATTTGAGTACATGAACTCCATTTCCTATTTCATGGTTTCGAGCCATAGTTCCTTTTCAGGGCTAGCCATTGCCTATTTGAAAGACAATGGATCCTCATCACTAGTGTCACCAACTACCATATTGGTTTCACCATCCAAACCATAGCGAACTGGGTTCCTAGAAACCCTCCCACTACGACGAGGCTCTGTGACAGTTTGCTCAGGAACAATGGTACTTTCCTCATTTGAATCAACTTGCGTCGGTTGGACATGAAGAGTGGGAATTTCATCATCAACTTGCGTTGATGATGATGGAACATTGGTTGGAGTCAATTCTTTAACTATCTCCTCTAAAACTACTTTGCTGCGAGGTTTGAAGTTTTGGACATATTCATTTTCCAGAAAAGTAGCATTCGTAGAAGTAAACACTTTCTTTTCTAAATGACTATAGAAAAGTACACTCCGAGTACTTTTAGGATAGCCAACAAACATGCAAACTTCAGTTCGCGGTTCTAGCTTTCCCTCCTTTTTCCTCAAGACGTGGGTGGGATACCCCCAGATTCTATAATGGCGTAAAGTAGGTTCACGACCATTCCAGCGTTCTAAAGGTGTTTTGGGGATTGATTTAGACGGCACGACATTGAGAATGCCGTTCGCGGTTTCAATTGCATGTCCCCAGAACGAAGTTAGTAGAGTTGAGTAACTAATCATCCATCTAACCATTTCCAATAAAGTTATGTTCCGACATTTCGCTACACCATTTTGTTGCAGAGTACCTGGGGCAGTAAGTTGTGATAAAATCCCAAGTTCAGTTAAATGATCTTGGAACTGCATATCCAAATATTCCCCACCCTATCAGATCGCAAGATCTTTAACGTTTTACCTAATTGGTTATGAGCCATTGATAGGAATTCCCAAAACTTTGAAAATGTTTCTAATTTCCTATGCATTAGGTAAAGACATGAGTATCTAGAGTAATCGTCAATGAAAGTGACAAAATACTCAAAACCACCCTTGTCTTGTACATTCAAAGGTCCACAAATATTTGAATGAACAAGTCCAAGTGGTTCCTTGGCCCTATCACGCTTTGCAGAGAATGGACGCTTGGTCAGTTTGCCTTCTAGAAAAGATTCACATATAGGTAATTCACCTAAAGTGAGTTCCCTCAAAGGCCCATCCTTTGTAAGTCTTTGAATCCTATCATAGCCAATGTGACATAGTCTCAAGTGCCATAAATACGTCATAGTATCGTTATCGATCTTTTGATGTTTATTGGTCCTAGGTTTAGCTACTTTGAATAAATCATTGTTAAGAACCAGGGGTTCGTTGGGTCGCATAATATAAAGCCCGTTTTCCAAACATGCAATACACAATTGTGATTCATTGAAAGAAATAGATATATTAGAACTTGTGAAAGTCATAACAAATTGTTCTAATTGCAACATGGAAACTGAAATTAAATTTCTACTAAAATCCAGAATAAAAAAAATACATCTTTTAAAAATTAAGTATTTATTTCCGAACTTCAAACGAGCTCTTCCTCTTGCTTGGATCGCAACGAACGCTCCGTTCCCAACTCTAAGCTTTAAGCCGGCTTCGTCCACTTCCTCCCACGATTCAAGAAGTTGTAAAGAATTACAAACATAGTTAGTAGATCCAGAATCAATAATTCAAACGAATTTATCATTCTCTAAAACACATGTTTCCAAGATAAATGAACTATAATCATTACCTTTGTTTTTAGCTGCTAGAAACTTGGGGCAATCTCGTTTCCAATGCCCCTTCTTTTTGCAGTGAAAACTCTTATCTTTATTTTTCTTGTTTTTCTTGTTCTTCCCCTTAGGCGTCTGTGCACTTGGTTGTGCACTCGTCTTTGCAGCCTTCGCAGGCTTGGGGTTGTTGTTTTGTCCACCTTTCCTCTTGTTTCCAGCTTTCAAAGACGAAGCTTAGTTAGCTCTAGCCTTAGCTTGATCAGCAGCAGTAGCAGTAGTCTTATTTTCTCCTCCTTTACAAGGTCCACCCATGATAGGTTCAATAATCTGAAGCTGGTTCATGAGCTGCGTCAGACCATAGTTGAGTTGATCACGAACGTGCCGACACGGTGCCATCACGAACATGCGAAGACGGTGTTATCCAAGCATTTACAGCTATCACGAGCACTGATGGTGCCATCACGAACGTGCGGACACGGTGCTCATTCTGGGGATTCCTCAATCATGACGAACTCGGAGTTGTCACCAATCAACTTTATGTTGATATTCTTCTTCCAATTAAGGACGTTTTCTCTAGTGAATTTCTCCATCGGAAGTTGAGAATGATGGGAGTAGACACAGACATTACTTAACTTAAAACTATAAATAATCAATAAAATAGAAATCAATCACATTTGCTCAATAAAACTTCTATTCACAAAATTTCAAGAAATAGCACAACATATACCAAAAATATGTAAGATATGAGAAAAATTATCAAAAACAATCATATCTCTATTTCTTTAAGTTTTTACCTAATCTATGATATCCTTGTCTCAGTTGGCGAGAGTAAAAAAATATCACTAGTTAAATAGAGTTGTAAACTCATTTAATAATGGGCACCACTATTAACAACCTACTATTCGATCAAAATAAGAAAACAAAATCTCTTATTTTATGAGCTAGACCCACAGTTTCGATAATCATAAATTTAGTCCTAGTAGTCACCGTAGGGGTGAGTCTAGTAGAATTTGACCTATAATTATCTGTCTTTTGAAATCTATCCTTGTCAAAATAACTAATGAACACCTTCTGTAGGGGGATGAATCAAAGAGCCTTGAGGCCTAATTAAGCTATTGACTATGTTAAACCAACGGTGGAGATCGAATAAAATTCTTAAAATAAGATCATTATTAAATTAAAAATAGTGTTTTTATTATTTATTTTTAGAAAATTAATGACTATGGTTTTCCCAAAAAAATTAAACAGATTAAATTTTTAAAACCAAAGTCCTATAATTTCCTATTAATTCTAAAGTGTCACATTGAAACAAATTCAATTAATTTAGAATAAATTTGTTGCTAATCAATATTTAGGTTTAACTAATATAATGAACCTATACAATTAAGTCCAACTCAGGTAAATGTGCCTTAACAATTGGTCTTGTATGGAGGACGGTTGGGTCCAGTATGTCGTTCCCACTGCAAAGGCCCCCAATCTTCCATACAAGGTCCAAAAAACAGGACTTTAAACCTTCGTTTTATTAATTGTTATTAATTTATTAGGCCCACTATAGTCATGCAAAGCAAATAGGCCTTCACAAGTGGAATCACCCACAAGAGAGGAATTTAAACTTTACATTTTCTAATGGACCCAAATAAAACCTATCATTTTATGAATATTTTATTTGGCAAAATCCATATATCTAACAAACATATGGGCCACTATATGTATCTAAGCCCAACTGCAAAAATACCACATATAGTGCAAACAGACATGTTATAATTGGATGGGCCTAATCATGTTACTATATGAACAATTCTAAGAATTTATGCAAAAAGACCACAATTTATTTCATTTGCAAAAATACCACAATTTATCTAGAATTTATCAAAATATTCAAATTAATTAAATTTTTACAAAAAATAAGTCAATCTAAATGAAATTTATCAACAATTAACAATAGTTAATTTAAATTTCATTTATCAACAATCAACTTGGTTTTAGGTTAATTTGAAAAAAATATTAATTTAATTTAAATAGGATTTATGAACAATTAACCAAAGTTAATTTAAATCTCATTTATTAAAAAAATATTTTATTAATTGGCTAAGAAACTGATATTTTTCAAAATTGAACCAAATTTAAAATTTAAAATCAATATTGTTATCCAAAAAACTGGCATTGATGACGTGGCAAGTGATCCCTGGACACGTGGCTGACATCTGGAGGGGTTCTGCTAGTGTATCGACCAGAAGACACATTATAGGCTACAGGCGGCCTAGTCTTTCCTGCGACTAGTCTGGTCGATGGTTCCGCATACAGCATGATGTTCCAATAAAGATCTTTGTAAATCCCGAATTTAACTCGCACAATCCCCTGAGTATCCGATTATTCAGGGGAAAATATCTGTAACAATCTCGTGTAATCCCCCTTGAGCCTATAAATAGAGAAAGATAGCTCAAGGAAGGGACTTTTGGCTTTCGAATTGTTTGAGACTAGAGTAATTCTACTAGAAACATTGTATTGTTCTTTAGAGGTTAGTGAAACTCATTGAACCCTAGTTCTTTGATCACTCCTTTGATTCTCACATCAATAACAATCTAAGTGGACGTAGGTTATTACCAAATCCTGGGGCCGAACCACTATAAAATATCGTGTTCTTATCATTTTTGTCATTCGATTCTTTTCAACGCATTCATTCACATCAAGCATATTCTGACTCCGTGTCAGTTGACCAAAATCAGGGTCAACAAATATTTTAACTTTTTTTAAAAAATATCTTGTGTTGTTACAACTATAGCTAATATTTTAACCATTAAAAAAAATATATATTAATAGTTATAGCAATCCTAAAATATCTCAAAACAGTTAATCAAATTCAAATATCATAAAAATATCTAACTAACAATATTCAAATTTAAAATAATTTAAATATTAAAAACTAGAATAAAAAGATATTTATATTTTCAAATAAAGAATTAATAAAAATATCAAGAATTTAAAAGAAAATATATTAAATATCTGATATCTTAATTATAATATTTTAATATATTAAAATATTTAAAATTAAGTTGTTAGTCTATTTCTAAACTTGAATTTGAATCTTTGTAGAAAATATCTAATTATTTAAATCTCAACTAACAAAAATATCCTATTTTTAAAAAAAACAATTTTAAATGCAAAACCAAATTTGATCTTTTTGGTTTTTGATTATAAATAATTTATTTTCACAATTTTTATTTTTCTTTAATTTAAAAAATTTTTAAAAATAAAAATCTGGGTGAACAGTCACCGTGGCCGAGGGGTGCGTGCGGATACCACTAGCTCCCAGGGACGCGCGCGTGTGGCAGCCAAAGTAAATTTTTTCGAAAAAAATTTTTTGTGCAATTTTTCAAACCAAAACCATTTTCTAATTAATTTTTAACATGTTTTACACAAAATAAAGCATAAATAAAAATTAATATCATAGAAAACACAACAAAATAGCCTAAAATTGCTAATAATCACATACAATTCAATATGCTTCATAAAAACATGAAAACCATCCAATTATTCAAACATATAAAATAATCCAATTTTAAACATGTTCATTCATGAAAATAAAGATTACCAAGGGCTCTAAGGCCAGTTGTTAGGAAAAACTTATATAGGATATTTATTTATTTTCATGAAGATCTAATATTAAACAAATTAATATGAGATAACATAGAACATGTTTCTAAAATTGAATTCAAAGAGAAACAAAGATAAGAATACTTTCAATATATACAGCGGAATGAAAGAGTCCTTCCTTCAGTTTCTATAACTCTTGTATCCTTTCTGTCGCAGAGTATTATCAAGAAACAAAACTGTTCTTCAAATTTTTTCTCAGTCTTCCAATATATCCTTAGAATCACCTAGACTAGAGTGGGCAATTCTCAACACATGAGATAGATACAGAGAGAAGAAGAGAAAATAACAAAGATGCTTAGAAAATGACTTGTGTTTAGAGAGAATCTAAAACTATCAGAAAACTAGTGATTAAACTTCCCCGTCGTCTTCTCTCTAAGCACTCATTTTATAGACTCAATTAGGCCATTTAATTTAATTAAAAAATCAATAAAATAATAGCCAATTTGAAGCCCTAGGTCGAAATTATCATGGGCTTTAGGCCCTTGAAATTTCTCATTTGATTATAAGCCCATTGGACTTAATATCAAGGTCTGTATTATTTTCTATTGATTTAATTAATTAAATAATTATTTAAATCCTTTATCAAATTAATTATTTATAATTTGAACCTTGATTTAAACTTATTTATTAATTTAGATACACATTTATCTTAATTAATAAATCTGCCATAATTTCTCTTTTCTTCTCTAAATTACATAACTTTGTGAAACTATCCAAAATTGATCTGGTCAACTTTGATAATTCTAATTGATAATTAAATCAATTAATTGAGACTATCTAGATGATTTTATCCAATGTACAATGGGGACCATGGGCCTATGAGATCAAGCTCCAATAAGTTATCATAAATCTAACAAATAAATTTACTAACTTATTAATTCCTCATGACTCCACTATAGACTCGGAATTGCACTCTTAAATTCATAGAGCGCTCTATAACAAATATAGATACACTATTAATTATCCATTTTTACAACCGCAATTGTCACTCAATCCTCTATAGATGGTCTACAATGAGATAGGACTAAATATTGTTTTACCCCTCATTGTATTTTATCCTTAAAACACTTAGTTCCTTGTAAATGATATTTCAGTAAACTAATTTAATTACTGAAATGAGATCTCTATCATTTAACACCTTGAACCAAACTAAAAGGAAACCATCGTTTCACTTCTTCATCAGAAGCTATAGATGTTCATATATATGATTAACACTCCCACTCAATTATACTACCGAGCTCCCAAGATGTAAGTATGGGCTAGTCCGTAGGGTAAGCTGGTAATGAACAAGTCAAAGAACTCAAATAATACAATCAGTTAGAATACTAACCGCTCAGAATTGAGATTGAATTGACCAATGGTCAATTATATGATATGACTAGAATAGATAATAACGGTATGTTTACTTATCTTATCAACTGTCAATATCGCTCCAGTCAAATGTAACAAATACATCCGATCTTATCTACTTTGCTAATGTTCTAGAAAGAACATAACACTGTAATGTGTAAGTAGATCATATCGTAGATTGGCAAGTCAATGTAAATCCTGTGCACTGACTAATCTTAGGACTAACTTATTTTGAACATATAATCATATTTATATTCCATTATGATTATGTCACTATAAATAAGATTAACTATATGCTCGGGATTTAATAGAAGTTTATATTAAACAAATAATCATGAAAATAAAACATGTGAGCAAAGTGATTGACCAAGTCAAAAAATGATTTCTTACTCTTTTATTGATAATAAAATGAGATTACAAAGAATTTGGGTTTTAATTAGGGCATAAAACCCCAATAATTTTGCCATTACACTCAAAGGAGTTGCGTACAAATGGTTCAAGAGATTAAGGCCAGGTATAATCGGGTCATGGCAGCAATTCTCTAGTGAATTTCTTTAACAACACCATGCGATCCATGACTATGTTATGCCAAGTACCAGCCTTGCTAGCATAAAACAAGGCGAGAACGAAAGTCTAAAGATCTATATCCATTGGTTGAATATGAAAGCAACAAATCTGGGTAGTTTAACTAAAGCGGAGCTCAAGATGACTACTACAGGCGGAGTTCGTCCAAGAAGCAAGTTATGGGATAACATGCTCAAGAAAGAGGTTACAAACTTAGATGACTTCTTCGAAAGAGCACAAAAGTATATATGCATGGAAGACGGCCATGAGAACTTACATGCTGGGGTAAGCAAACCATCCTCCAATCCCCATTCTACCAATACGTCTAGAGACTACGCCGCATAGAAGAGAACATTATGATAGTTTAGTCACCTCAATTGGCCTCCACAAAGTAGTAGTAGTAGTTTTTTCTTTATTTGAGTTATGCATCGTAAGCAATCAAAAGTTTCATTATACACTACTACAAAAAGGCTTTTTAGGACTCGCGGGGTGCGAGTCCTCTATTTGCGAGTCCTAAAAAATTTCGTTGAGTGCCTTTAAGTAAGTTTTTATGACTCGCGTTGCAAGTCCTAAAAGAATGTGCAAGTCCTAAAAAGTCTTATTATTAATTTTTAAAAAATTAATTGATAGCCAAAGCTCCCGCCAGAGCTCTGACGTTAACGGCGACACCACCATCCCACGGTGGTGGTTCGGGAAAATGATCAATCCTTTAGTGGGTTTTGATGCCCAAAGCACAAGGAATGCACTGGTTGTGTTTGTTTGGGTCGGGGTGGCTCGAGGCGGTCGTAAAACACTTGGAAGAGTTTGGGAAAAATAGCACCACCGCGACTTCGAACGACTTTAGGCGGCGAAGGGCGGCGCGTGAGGGGTTGGGCTTGCGGGGGTCGAAGGTCGCCGACCTTCTGCATCCATTGCATCGGCACGTGTAGAAGGGGGGTGGCCGGAGCATCGTCATCCGTGGCTTGGTTGTGGAGTTTGTGAGAGAGAGAGATAGAGAGAGAAATGGGGGAAGAGAGCAAGGAGAGAGAGAGAGAGAGAGAATGGGCTGTTGTGCAATATATTTCTTTGTGAAGTAATAAATAATAAAATTTTAGATAAAAAAATAGGAGGGAATTAGAAATTTTTTAAAATTCAAACTTTTAGGACACACATAAGTTTTTAGGACTCGCAATTTTAGTTAAAAAAATTGGAGGGAATTTGAATTTTTTTAAATTCAAACTTTTAGGAAACACATAAGTTTTAGGACTCGCAATTTTAGTTAAAAAAAATTGGAGGGAATTTGAAATTTTTTAAAATTCAAACTTTTAGGATACACATAAGTCATTTTTTTAGGAGTCACAATTTTAGTTAAAAAAATTGGATGGAATTTGAAATTTTTTAAAATTCAAACTTTTAGGACACACATAAGTTTTTAGGACTCTTTTAAGATTCGCAATGCGAGTCCTAAAAAGTCCAGGAGGTGTTTGTTAAAAAAAAAAACTCAAACTTTTAGGACACACATAGTTTTTATGACTCGCTCCGTGAGCCCTAAAAGAATTGTAACGACGCAAATTTGCAAATAAGGCTTAGAGCCTTGATTAGCGTGCCTGGAGGGCAATAAGTGAATTATTGCTATAATATGTGAATTTATGTGAATATGTGATTAGAGATGCATGTTTAGTTGAATTAAATATTCATGTGGGCCCCGTTCGGATATTAGGGGCATGTTTGTAATTTTAGCCCGATGAGGGCGTAACTGTGATAATTCTTGTAATTGTGATATATTGTAATATATCTGTGTAGCACGATCCGAAACAGTCCCTGTGAGCTGTTAACCAGAAAGTCAAAACGAGGTTGAATATCTGACTCGAGAAGAGTCGAGGGGTATATCGGGTATTAGATGCTTTATGGGGTTATCGGGTTATGGAAATAAATATTTGGAGATATATTTGAGGATAGAATGTTTAGGATGGAATATTGGGGAAATTTACCATTTTTCCCTCGGGGACGTTTCTGGCACCCCGAGTTTTGAGGTAACCTTAATGACCAAAGTTAAATAAAACAGGAATCAAGAAACACTTAGAAACTTGGAGAAACCGACCCAAGCCTCTTAATCTTTTTCTCTCTTTTTCTCTAAACCATACTAAGGGAAACTTTGAGGAGATTAAGCTAGGAAACTCAGGATTCAAGGCTGGAGCATTGGGGGATTGAAGCTTGGAACTAAGAAGGTTAGCTCAGAGATTTAATTAAGCAAAAGTAAGCCTTTAACTAGATGAATTATGTTGGTTTGCTGCTGCTATTTTAATGTTGCATGTGAGTAAAGTGGTGAATTGCTCTTGATTATTTGGGTGAGTTTGTGGGGTTAGTTTTTGTTGGGTTTTGTTGCTGGGATCACTCTGGCAATGTTGTGATGGTTGAATGGGATTGTTGGGTTGATTTTGGGATAAATTGGCTGGGTTTTCGTTGCAAAAATGGAGGATTTTTCTGGGTTCGAAAGGTAGGGTCGCTGCATTGTTCTTGCTGAGCCGCGGCCCTCTGAAGCATGTTGGTGGCCAGGATGAAGGGCGGACCGCGGCGCACCTGCCCTGATTTGGGGTTGCTCTCTATTTTGGGGGCAGGCCGTGGCATGGCCTTATGGGGCTACGAATCTTAGTGCAATTTTGGGCTTTAAAGTGTGTTTAGGCTTCGGAACTCAAAGGTTAAGGCTCAGGATGGATTTTATCACCCGGATTGATAGAATTCAAGGTCCCGGAGATTAGAATTATGGCTCGAAGTTATTTAATGGATTAGAACTAGATGGAGGAATATTGTTAATGCGTTGTGACTAGGGTTTTGGCGAGGCTTGGATTAGGGGACTGTGCTCGGGACATCGGTGCTTGGAAAGCTCGGGACACAGGTAAGAAAACTAATGTTCCCATAGAGCTTGTATGCAGGGCAGGGCCTTATATGATTGTGTTGCAGGGCGTAGCCCTTTGATTGAGTTTATTCATGTTTGGTATTTGTTTTATTATGCTATGTATGCATATGTGTGAATGTTCGACAAGAGCCGGGAACGGCGCAGGCCGAGGTCAGCAAGGTCGGGAAGGCGTTAGGCACGTGGAGTGCAAGGCCGAGTGCGGCAAGGGGCCCGGAGCAGGGTTTAGCACGCAGAGTGCAAGTTGCTAGGGCAAGACCCTAAAGGATACCTGGGATATCCATACGGTGTTGACCGCGAACCCAGGGTCTGGTAAAGCGCTTGGGACAGCATGGCCGTATGTGTATAGCCTATTGATGGCCAGTTTATATGCTAAGTGTTTGATGTGCATATATTATCTACTTGTGAGGGTTTTCTTGCTGGGCTTCGGCACACGGGTGCTCTGTGGTGCAGGTAAGGGCAAGGGAAAAGTTGACCAACCATGAGTACGGAGAGCGTGAAGCGGCGCGTACATGTTTGGCCTGCCTGGCTGCCACGACCAGGGGTATTTTGGGAGATGATTGTACTAAACTTAGATTTTGTCGTCTAGTTGACTCTGCTTGTATTTATGTGTTGTAAACATTTCTAAATAGTGTTTTGGGATCCCAAATGTTAAACGCTTTATGATTTTCAGTAAATGGAATTATTTTCAAAGTTTATGACCCTGTTATGGTTTAATTACACGTTTGTCTTAAAACCTCGATTAGCGAGTTAAGTGCACGTTTCAAACTCACTTAGTAACGGCTCTAAGGAAGTAGGGCGTTATAACTTGGTATCAGAGTGAGCCAAGGTTTATGGTTTCTTGAGATTGACTGAACATGTACACTCGCTGTCAGTGACAAGCTCGACTCAGGGTTGGTTGGTAATGATTACCTATTATGCTTGAATATGTGCTTAAATGCCCTGCTTGCCTGTTTACTTCATATAGTGCATGATGAATGAGTTAACATATGCATGATGCCAGGGCATGGCCCATTGTGTGTTATATGCTATCTGTATGTTATATGGATTGTTGTTTATGGGTTGGCTGATGTGATTGGGAGGTGGTTTTGGATGTTGTTATCATGCCTGATGAGCGGCATCGTTGATTGCATGCATATTTGTTGAGATGCCTTGGAAATCATCTAGACTCCGCGATAGTAGGGCCGAGGATGATAACCAGGGTAAGGACCCTCCACCTGTCCCACAAAATTGGCAAGAGATGTTTGCCAAAATGGAAGCAAGACTGCAATGAACAGAGGAGGAACTTCGACAGTTGAGGCAGCAGGCCCCTCCACAGGTCACTAGGTTGCCAGTTCAGCGCATTGTGGCGCCAGTGCCGGTTCAACCTGCTGTGGAGAACAGGTGGGAACCTTTATATGAGAGGTTAAGGAAGCAGCATCCTCCCACCTTTGAGGGTGGATCAGACCCACTGCGGGCAGAGCAGTGGATGAATATGATTTCCTCGATTCTGAATTTTATGAGGGTTGAGGGAAACGAGAGGGTAGCTTGTGCTAGCTACATGATCAGAGAGGATGTCCGCGTCTGGTGGGATGTGGTAGTTCAGAGAAGGAATGTGTCTGTTATGAATTGGGAAGAGTTTAGAAATATCTTCAACGAGAAATACTACAGTGTAGCAGTTCGAGCTGCAAAGGTTGACGAGTTCATCAACCTGACTCAGAACCAGTTGACCGTGACTGGGTATGCTTTGAGATTTGACCGATTGGCGAAGTTTGCACCAGATTTAGTGCTGACTAATGTGGCAAGAAGAGACAGATTTATACGAGGATTGAATGTTATGATCGCCCATAATGTGAAGATCACCTTGGATCCAGAGACTACTACCTATGCTCAGGTTGTAGATAAGGCCCTTACGGCTGAGGGGGCCGAAGATCAGATTTGGAAGGAAAGCAATGTTAGGCACGATGCTAGGAGGACAGTGTCTCCTTTTATTGGATCCAGTCAGGGTAGTGCCTCCAGTGAGCAGAAGAGGAAGGATCAGATAGGAGGGCACGGGGTGGTTCTACTGACCATCAGGGAGAAAGTGACAACTGGAGGAGTTTTCCGGTGTGTCCTCGGTGCAGACAATGACATCAGGGTGAGTGCAGGATTAGGGCCTGCTTTGTCTATGGGAGTGCCAATCATCTGAAGAGGGACTGCCCATAAGTTAGGAAAGAGGAGCCAAAGCAGAGAGATAGTCTCGCTCCTGCCAGAGTATTTACTTTGACTCAGACTGAGGCGGAGGCTATCCCCTCAATTGTGACAGGTAAGATTTCTAGTGTTGGTTCTTCTTATACTACATTGTTTGATTCGGGAGCTACTCATTCGTTTGTATCTGCTAGAGTGATAGATCAGCTGTGTAGACCTAGTGTTTTGTATGCTAGAGGTTTTCAGTCTTTGTTGCCGACTGGGGAACTGGTAGACTCTAGGAGGTGGATTAGAGCTTTACCAGTAGAGGTAGATGGTAGGGAATTGTTTGCTGATCTGATTGAGCTTGCGATGGATGACTTTGATATGATCCTAGGGATGGATTGGTTATCGAAGTATGGGGCGACGATTGATTGCAAGCGCAAGATGGTGACTTTTGAACCAGAAGGGGAGGTACCCTTTGTATTTGTGGGAACAGTTGGTGGACTGCAAGTACCTATGATTTCAGCACTGAAGGCTAGAGACCTGATGCAGGGAGGTTGCATAGGATTCCTAGCAAATGTTGTGGATACCTCTAGGGTTGTGTCAGTTGGACCGGGTGAGACTAGATTGGTGTGTGAGTTTCCAGATTTATTTCCAGCAGATCTGCCAGGGTTGCCGCCGCAGCGGGAGGTTGAATTTGTCATAGATTTGGAGCCAGGGGCGAAGCCAGTATCTAAGACACCTTACAGAATGGCTCCAGCAAAATTAAAAGAGTTGAAGATTCAGTTGCAGGAGTTACTTGATTTGGGGTTCATCATACCGAGTTTCTCGCCATGGGGTGCTCCTGTGTTGTTCGTCAAGAAGAAGGATGGATCTCTTAGGATGTGTATTGACTACAGGGAGCTAAATAAGTTAACCATTAAGAACAAGTATCCACTGCCTAGCCTAGGATCAATAATTTATTTGATCAGTTACAGGGAAGAACAGTGTTTTCCAAGATAGACCTCTGATCAGGTTACCACCAGTTAAGGATTAAAGAGGAGGACATACCAAAGACCTCTTTCCGAACGAGGTATGGACACTATGAATTCCTGGTTATGTCCTTTGGATTAACCAACACCCCAACAACTTTTATGGATATGATGAATAGGGTTTTCAAGGATTATTTGGATAAGTTTGTGATTATGTTCATCGATGACATTTTGGTGTACTCTCAGTCAGAGACAAAGCATGAGCAACATCTGCGGTTGGTATTGCAACGGTTAAGGGAGAATAGGTTATATGCTAAGTTCAGCAAGTACGAGTTCTGGTTACCGCAAGTTACATTTCTGGGCCATATCGTCAGTAAGGAGGGGATTCTGGTTGACCCAAGTAAGATTGAGGCAGTGGGATATTGGCCTAGATTGAGAAATGTTATCAAAGTGAGGAGTTTTATGGGATTGGCAGGATATTATCGGTGGTTCATTGAGGGATTCTCCAGGATAGCTATGTCGTTGACAGAATTGACAAAGAAGAAGAAAAAGTATGTTTGGACAGATAGATGTGAGAACAGTTTTAAAGAGTTGAAGCAGTGATTGATCACCGCGCCAGTGTTGAGTCTGTCGACAGATAATGAAAAGATTGTGGTTTATTGTGATGCTTCCAGACAGGGTTTGGGGTGTGTGCTGATGTAAGATGGTAAGGTGATAGCTTATGCATCGAGACAATTAAAGGAGTATGAGCAGAGATATCCCACGCATGATCTGGAGTTGGCACCGGTGGTATTCGCACTTAAGATTTGGAGACATTATCTTTATGGTGAGAAGTACGAGATATACACTGACCATAAGAGCTTGAAGTACTTCTTTACTCAGAAGGATCTGAATATGCGCCAGAGACGGTGGCCAGAGTTGGTTAAAGATTATGATTGTGATATCCTATACCATCCTGGGAAGGCTAATGTAGTGGCTGATGCATTGAGTCAGAAAGGCCCAGGACAGTTGTTCAGTTCGAGACAGATATCTGATAAGCTAGCTGAGGAGATGACTAAAGCGGGTATAGAGTTGGTGGTTGGCCGGTTAGCCAACATCACTCTTCAGTCTACACTCCTTGAGAGGATCAACGAGGCGCAGGGGAAAGATTCCCAGTTGAGAGGTCACAGAGAGAACATCTTAGTCGGAGCGGCTAAGGACTTTTCTATTTCGGAGATGGGGTTACTGAAATACAAGGGTCGGATCTGTGTTCCGATGGATTCTGATATTCGGCGGGAGATCTTAGATTAACTGCATGCCACTCCCTATTCCTTACATCCAGGTACGACGAAGATGTACCAGGATCTGAGAGCTTTGTATTGGTGGTCGGGCATGAAGAGGGATGTGGTGGATTATGTGGCCAAGTGCTTAACTTGTCAGCAGGTCAAGACTAAACATCAGAGGCCAACAGGGTTGCTGCAGCCTCTGGGGATTCCAGAGTGGAAGTGGGAAGATATCACCATGGACTTCGTGGTTGGTTTGCCGAAAACCGTGCGTCAGCATGACTCGATGTGGGTGATTGTGGATAGGTATACCAAGTCCGCCCACTTTTTACCTGTCTGGATGACTTATATTGTGGAGCAGTATGCTGAGTTATATGTGAAGGAAATTGTTCGACTTCATGGGGCTTCGAGGTCGATAGTATCCGATAGGGACCTAACCTTCACTTCCAAGTTTTGGGAGAGTCTGTAGAAGGCTATGGGCACGCAGTTACGATTTAGTGTCGCTTATCATCCTCAGACAGATGGACAGTCTAAGAGGACAATTCAGATATTGGAGGATATGTTGCGAGCCTGCGTGCTGGATTTTGGGGGATCTTGGAGTAAGTATCTCCCTTTGATCGAGTTCTTGTACAATAACAATTATCAGGTGACTATTGGAGTGGCTCCGTATGAGATGTTTTATGGAAGAAAGTGTAGATCACCTATCCATTGGGATGAGACAGGTGAGAGGAGTTATTTGGGTCCTGAGATGGTTCAGAGGACCAATGAGGCGATTGAGAATATTAGAGTGCGAATGCTCGCCTCCAGAGTCGCCAGAAGAGTTATTCAGACCTGAAACGCAGGAGCGTGGAATTTCAGGTTGGTGACCATGTGTTTCTTAGGGTTTCACCTTTGAGGGGAGTGAAACAGTTTGGTGTTCGGGGCAAGCTGAGCCCTAGGTTTGTTGGCCCCTTCGAGATTCTGGAACGGGTTGGAGAGGTAGCTTATAGGCTGGCGATGCCTCCAGCTTTTTTAGGGGTTCATGATGTTTTTCACGTATCCATGCTCTGAAAGTATGTATCAGATTCTACGCACGTTTTGAGTTATGAGAATTTGGAGGTGGACCAAGATTTATCTTATAAGGAGAAGCCGGCTCAAATTCTTGACCAAAAGGATAAAGTCTTGCAGAGCAAGACCATCGCCTTGGTAAAAGTGTTGTGGAGGAATAGCAAGATTGAGGAGGCGACGTGGGAACTTGAATCAGAGATGCGGGAGCGGTATCCCGAGTTGTTCAGGTAATTTCAAGGACAAAATTTCTGTAAGGACGGGATAGTTGTAACGACCCAAATTTGCTAATAAGGCTTAGGGCCTTGATTAGCGTGCCTGGAGGGCAATATGTGAATTATTGCTATACTCTGTGAATTTATGTGAATATGTCATTAGAGATGCATGTTTAGTTGAATTAAATATGCATGTGGGCCCCGTTCGGATATTAGGGGTATGTTTGTAATTTTAGCCCAATGAGGGCGTAAATGTGATAATTCTTGTAATTGTGATATATTGTAATATATATGTGTAGCACGGTCCGAGACAATCCCTGGGAGCTGTTAACTAGAAAGTCACAACGGGGTTGAATATCTGACTCGGGAAGAGTCGAGGGGTATTTCAAGTATTAGATGCTTTATGGGGTTATCGGGTTATGGAAATAAATATTTGGAGATATATTTGAGGATAGAATGTTTAGGAGGGAATATTGGGGAAATTTACCATTTTTCCCTCGGGGACGTTTCTGGCACCCCGAGTTTTGAGGTAACCTTAATGACCAAAGTTAAATAAAACAGGAATCAAGAAACACTTAGAAACTTGGAGAAACCGACCCAAGCCTCTTCTTCTTTTTCTCTCTTTTTCTCTAAACCATACTAAGGGAAACTTTGAGGAGATTAAGCTAGGAAACTCAGGATTCAAGGCTGGAGCATCGGGGGATTGAAGCTTGAAACTAAGAAGGTTAGCTTAGAGATTTAATTAAGCAACAGTAAGCCTTTAACTAGATGAATTATGTTGGGTTGCTGCTGATATTTTAATGTTGCATGTGAGTAAAGTGGTGATTTGCTCTTGATTATTTGGGTGAGTTTGTGTGGTTAGTTTTTGTTGGGTTTTGTTGCTGGGATCACTCTGGAAATGTTGTGATGGTTGAATGGGATTGTTGGGTTGATTTTGGGATAAATTGGCTGGGTTTTCGTTGCAAAAATGGAGGATTTTTCTGGGTTCGAAAGGTAGGGCCGCTGCATTATTCTTGCTGAGCCGCGGCCTTCTGAAGCATATTGGTGGCTAGGATGAAGGGTGGGCCGTGGCATGCCCTAGCTAGGGTCGCGGCGCGCCTGCCCTGATTTGGGGTTGCTCTCTGTTTTGGGGGCAGGCCATGTTATGGCCTTATGGGGCCGCGATTCTTAATGCAATTTTGGGCTTTAAAGTGTGTTTAGGCTTGGGAACTCAAAGGTTAAGGCTTGGGATGGATTTTATCACCAGGATTGATAGAATTCAAGGTTCTGGAGATTAGAATTATGGCTCGAAGTTATTTAATGGATTAGAATTTGATGGAGGAATATTGTTAATGCGTTGTGACTAGGGTTTCGGCGAGGCTTGGATTAGGGGACTGTGCTCGGGACATCGGTGCTTGGAAAGCTCGGGACACAGGTAAGAAAACTATTGTTCCTGTAGAGCTTGTATGCAGGGCAGGGCCCTATATGATTGTGTTGCAGGGTGTAGCCCTTTGATTGAGTTTATTCATGTTTGGTATTTGTTTTATTATTCTATGTATGCATAAGTGTGAATGTTCGACAAGAGCCGGGAACGGCGCAGGCCGAGGTCGGCAAGGCCGAGAACGGCAAGGGTCCGAGAACGGTGTTAGGCACGTGGAGTGCAGGGCCGAGTGCGGCAAGGGGCCGAGAGCAGTGTTTTGCACACGGAGTGCAACTTGCCAGGGCAAGACCCTAAATGATACCTGAGATATCCTTACGGTGTGGACCGCGAACCCAGGGCCTGGTAAAACGCCTGGGACGACATGGTCATATGTGTATAGCCTATTGATGGCATGTTTATATGCTAAGTGTTTGATGTGCATATATTATCTACTTGTGAGGTTTTTCTTGCTGGGCTTCGGTTCACGGGTGCTCTGTGGTGCAGGTAAAGGCAAGGGAAAAGTCGACTAACCATTAGTACGAAGAGCGTGACGCGGCGCGTACATGTTTGGCCAGCCTAGCTGCCACGACCAGGGGTATTTTGGGAGATGATTGTACTAAACTTAGATTTTGTCGTCTAGTCGACTCTGCTTGTATTTATGTGTTGTAAACATTTCTAAACAGTGTTTTGGGATCCCAAATGTTAAACACTTTATGATTTTCAGTAAATGGAATTATTTTCAAAGTTTATGACCTTGTTTATGGTTTAATTACATGTTAGTCTTAAAACCTTGATTAGCGAGTTAAGTGCACATTTTAAACTCACTTAGCAACGACTCTAAGGAAGTAGGGCGTTACAAGAATTCTTTAAGGACTCGCAACGTGAGTCCTAAAATGTCCAGGAGTTGTTTTTAGGACTCGCATCTAGGTAAGTACCCTAAAAAAGTGTCCTAAAAGGGTGTTTTGTAGTAGTGATAGTTGGCCTCTCGTAGATGTAATTTATTTTGGTAAGATCCAAATAGGCCACTTAGCTGACCCGAGGATGTAACATGACATTGAAATTGTGCTTACCCTAGCACATTGCTTACTATTACTAATTTCTAGCACCTATCTTATATATTACATCTCTCATATCCAATGACATTTATGTGACACACATACTGTCATTGTCAATTGAAATTGTCAAAGCATATCTGAAAGAACGAAAAACAAAGTGCTTGGCAAGATAGATCCCATCAACTACTTGGGAGGTATTATACCCAGCCTCAACAGGGACCTAGCCATGTGCAAAATAGGTTCCTAGCCTCACGAGCCTCAACAGCCACCTAGCCATGTGCAAAATAGGCGCCTAGCGTTGCAAGCCTCAACAGGGACCTTTCCATGTGCAAAATAGGCACCTAGCCTTGTGAGCCTCAACAAGCACCTAGCCATGTGCAAAATAGGTGCCTAGCCTCGCAAGCCTCAACAGAGACCTAGCCATGTGCAAAATAGATTTCTAGCCTCGCAAGCCTTAATGGGTGCCTCATTATGTGCAAATAGGTGCCTGGCCTCGTGAGATATATATAAAAATACTTACGATATATATATGTATGAGTGGTAAACCTTATCAGACAACATTCAGATCTATAAGGACTAGCTACCCTTATAGGATAAGAAAGTCAAAAGGTCCCTCAAAAGTGACTTCCTCACAAACACACCCACCCTACAAAGGGACCACGTAGTAGAAGATAAAAGGGGAGCCCAAAGAGATCTCTAAGTCTTGATCGACCAAGTCACCTTACCAAGGGAAAATGGGCCATGAAAATAAGTGTTTGCGAGGCTTTACAAGTACTATTTCCCTATAAGGGTCCTGACCCAAGGGAAGATCACATCAGGGAACAAAAAATACCCCTCATAATATTCCTAGGTTGACCAAGGTCACCTAACCCAAAGAAGGTGACACTTGCAAAAAATAGTACTATGCATAATAATGAGAATGACGCTTATCGGTCAAAAATAAAAAGTCAAAAGCGTGCGCATGACGAATATAAAAAAAAAAGAGGATAGGAGATATCCAAAGGGTCAACACATCCTTAAAATAAACCAACGTTCATACATAAGAGGAGCTCAAATGCTCCTCCAATGAGCATGGAACACTAATGAGATGTCAATTGTGTTTCTTCAACGAGAAAGTACTGGTAGACCTCGCGGTCGAGTCGACCTGCTACTCTGATAGTGAAGAGGAAGCCAACAAGATGAAATGACCACAAGAAAGAATTATTAAAGTGCTCTTCATTTTGAAATCTAACAAGCGTTGGATACATGTACAACACCCAGAGAAACATCTTAAGAGCACCACACGAGAGCTCAACTTGTCTAGACGATACTTCTTAAGACCCTTTGAGTAGTGTGCCTCAAGCTCCACTACAAGAAAAAGGCTCTACAATGACGACTTTTGTCATTGCTGTAGATCAAGAAGTCTTCGCTGTAGGTAGACAGTGACGACATTTTGTTCCAACAACGACGTCGCTGTAGGTCCGTATGTGTAGCAATCTACAGCGACTACAAAACGCAGTCATCGTAGTAGGGTTTTACTATAGCGACGATATGTCGGTCGCAGTAGGAATTTTTTTTTCGGTTGGACTGGGATATTGCGACGACATGTCGTCGCTGTAGGTATACAATTTAAAAAAAAAAATATTTAATTAATTATATTGATTAAAATTTATTTAATAAATGGTTGAATATTAATTAAATAAATAAATAAAACCAATTTATTAATTCAATAATAAAACCAATTTAACAATATTCATAATCTCCAAAATGTATGATAACAAAACATAAATAGTATTGTCTCCAAAATAAAAAAAAAAACAACACAAAATATTAATAATTTAGAAATAGTAACTTAATAAAACTAAATGTCATCAAAATCAATTCCGAAGTCATTATCATCGGGTTGTTGTGTTGGTTGTAGTGGTTGCTGTTGTGGTGGCTGTGGTGATTGTGGCTGCTGTGGTTGAAGTATTGAATCATGGACTGGAAAGCCTCAGGCGGTATCATCGGAGGGCCAACTGTGGTGGACGGAAACAGTGATGCCTCTAATTGTGAAGAGGATCTGGTGGCGCTTGAGGCAAATGTACGAGTGCCCTTCAACTTCCGTCCAATACCTCGGTTGTGGCCACGACGTTGACCAAGTACCTTTGAGATGATTTGTGTCCATTGACATTGGCACTTCCTACTTCAGATTCAGATTGAGACTGAGATTGGGATTGTGTCTGGACATCTTGCTGCAAGGCATCCTGCAGTTTAGAAATAAGAAAATGAATACATAATATAATTGAATAATATACATAGATACAAAACTTATAAAGTTACTTACACATGCATCCTTAGCATTCATGTTCACCCATCCTCGTGTCGGATGATTGTGCATGTCATGGAAGGTATTGATAATGTTTGGCAGTTCCTTGGTCTGAAGATTCATCTTTAGAAAACAAAATTTAACAAAATCTCAGTTAAATAATGAAATTATTATTAAGATAACTTAAAATATTTCAATTTATCTATATATTTTTATTTACCTTCTTAAATCGAGCAGAAGCATAAGAAGTCGATCCATGGAGACTTGGATACTTCTGTTTTGTTCTGTTGGAAACATTTGCCTTTGAGCGTGCCATGAACTGTGGAGTGGTGAAAAGGTCAACCAACTTCTGCCAACTCTCGTTGTCAATGTCCTCCGGTGGATTCTTTCTGGCTATCTCGATATCATCATACCCTCCATGTTCATCGAAGTGTATTTTCTTGCGACATTTTCTATCCTTGTAGCGATCTTGAAACTCTCACTCAATCCCAGTCTCTATCAGTCGCCACTTAGGGAGAGCTTTAGGAAGAATGAAAAATTCCTTAAAAAAATGGTGAGATTTTTTAAATTATATATATAAAAAAACATTACACGTGAATAAGTAGATAAATTTAACTTAAGTTTTTGCATCAATCCAATCTTGTGCTCATCCGGAACACTCTGCCACGAGTCATAATATAACAGGACATGGTGACCAATAAGGTTGCCAGTAAGTCTCGTGAACAACGTCCCAATATCACTAACTACTTTGTAGGTTCCCTCCTTCAAATCAAATTGTAGAGCCAACGGACCTTTATTGTCGTTGACGAGCTGCTACAAATTTTTGGATCGAGACCGACCTCTTCTTTTTGCGGCAGCCGCTGCATATGTTAATTAAGAAATACAATTAAATTGAATAAAATAATAATAATTTGTCATTTATTGATAAAAGATAAACTAATTATAGTATATTACTTGTCTCGCAGGGAGTAGGAACTTGCGTGGGACCTGAAGGAGGAGGAGGATTCGCTCCATCACCGCCATGAGAACGAGCAACAGTAGCAGACATATCTTTGCAGTTTGAATTTTCTCGAAGGCATTCACTGTATAGCACAAAGATTAAGGTAAGATAACAATTTTCCATGAATTAAATTTAATGAATTCATATAGGTGTTGAGCTACTTACTCCATATATGGTTGGATTTCAGGGCAATTGCTGAGTACAAACCACTGCACTTCTTTCCGATGAAGATAGTCAAGGGATATGATTTTCTTTTTGCTACTTGGACAACATTGTGATTCAAAAACTGACAACTGTCTTTTAGGAACAACAATATCCGCATTTCTTTCTAGTCGATTAAATTTAGTTTGTACGCCCTAAAGATATTGCGAACAAAAAGTCAAAGCTTCATCGGCAACATAACCCTCCGCTATAGAACCTTCAGGGCGCGCCTTATTCCTCACATAATTTTTCAACTTCTTCATATATCGCTCAAACGGATACATCCATCTCATGTAAACTGGTCCTCCGAGGATAGCTTCTTGTGGTAAATGAAGAATTAAATGAATCATTATGTCAAAAAAGGCTGGAGGAAAAATTAACTCAAACTTGCACAAAATTTGTGTCACTTGGTCTTCTGCAGTCTCCATGTCCTTAACAACCAATGTACGAGCACAAATTTGCTTAAAGAAATTGCAAAGTTCAATGATTGTCTTCGAAATAGACTTATCCAAGTAGCATCGAACTCCTACCGGCAACAGACGTTGCATAAGAATGTGACAATCATGAGATTTCAACCCAACAATGTTGCCATCATTGTCAGTTACTTTCTTAGAGAAATTTGAATCGAAGCCTTCAGGAAGTCTAACTCCTTTTACGAACTGACAAAAAAACTGTCTATCATCTGGTGTGAAAGAGTACATAGGATGTGGTTTGATCAACTTTATACCGTCTTCCTTGAGGTGCAACTCTTCTCGGATACCTCGATTCTTCAAGTCTACTCGTGCGTTGGTGGTTTCTTTAGATTTCTCATTCATAAGAAAAGTACCGAGTAAACTGTCGCAAACATTTTTCTCTGTATGCATCACATCTAAATTGTCCTTTAGTTCAAGTTCGGACAAGTAATCAAGTTCAAAGAAAATACTATTTTTACTCCAATTAAGCTTTTTTGGATCTCGCTTTCTTTTCACACCCCTGAAACTGACATGTTTACTCGGCAAACGATCTGGAACATGCGCTAATTGTTCGAGTATATGTTGACTACTGAATTTTCTTGGAGGATGTCCTTTTTCATAATTCCCATCAAACAAACGACTCTTCCTCCACTTATGCGTAGAAGATAAGAATCTTCTATGACCAACATAAGTCGTCTTCCTAATTACCCGACATGAAGGAGTGTTTTCGTTGCATGAAGGACATGCCATATATCCTTGGCCACTCCAACTAGACAAACTACTACGGGCTGGAAAATCATTGATAGTCCATAATAGTGCTGTATGCATTCTGAATACACTTTTTGTTGCAGCGTCTCTGATTTGAACTCCCTCATCCCACAACTCCTTCAATTCGTCTACCACAGGCCTCAAAAAGACATCCATGTCCTTCCCAGGTGATTTCGGATTGGGAATCAATAAGGTCAGCATGAATGATGACTCTTTCATGCACAGCCAATGAGGCATATTGTATGTGCAGAATATTACTGACCACACTGTAAGATAAACTCATGTTACCAAATGGATTAAAACCATCAGCAGCCAAACCCAATCGAACGTTTCTGGGTTCTTTGAAAAAATTAGGATATCTGGAATCAAATTGTTTCCAAGCACCCCCATCAACAAGATGGTGCATCACACCATCTTCTTTCGACTGTCCCGTACTATGATAGGTCATATCATTTGTTGTATGCTTTGAACCATAAAGACGCTTCAGCCTAGGAGTCAAAGGGAAGTACCGCAGCACTTTGTGGCCAACTTTTTTCTCCTTTGTGTCTTTGTCAACCCATCGGCTCTCACCACATACAGGACAAATCTTTTTTTTGGAAATTCTCCTTCCAAAACAAACAACAGTCGTACTTGCAAGCATGAATTGATTGATAACCTAACCCTAACTTCCTCATTTTTTTCTTAGACTCATAGAATGAAGTTGGAATCTTATTCTCCTTCGAGAATGCAAATTTCATAAACTTCAAAAGTTCATCAAATGAATTATTTTTCCATTTATTCATATCCTTCATGTGCATCATCTTCACCAAGAATTTCAAGGAAGACAACCATGTACAACCAGGGTATAACTCAGCTTCGACCTCTTGAAACAAATCATCAAATTGATTCTTCGTACTATTGCCACCACCATCATAAATTCCTTCATTTACGCCTTCTTCATTAGTGTCTTGTTCACCAATAACATCATTGATGATGTCAATCATCTCATCAGTCACTGCAGCCCCGTCGTCCACTACTGGAGGCATACCAACTTCTCCGTGGTAGGTCCACTTCACGTATCCCTGCAGAAACCCATATATGTGTATGTGAGTGTTTACCCCAAAAATGGTTACAGATGACGTGGCGAGAATTTCTCACACGTGGCCAAAGTACTGCTCGACTAGTGACCAGAAGCACACCGCATCGTCAGGATTAATTTTTGGTACAACCAGGTTGGTCGTATAACCTGATTTATTTCCTTCTTAAGCTGTAATCTTATAATAACTGCATTGAACTTTTCTTCATTATTATCTTGATACGCGATTATTAAGGAAAGATAGGACACGTTGACACATGTAACCCTTCTTGAGCCTATAAATATGCATGAAATAGCTCAAGGGAGGGACTTTTGACTCTTGATTCCTAAGTCTTTTTGCGAAATATTGAGAGAAAAAAGAGCTATAGTGAATTGTCCATCGTCTTATTGTAATACATTCAAGGTTTGTGAAACTCAAGAACCCTAGTTCTTTGATCACGACTTTGAGATTCAATAATAACAATATCACTAAGTGGGCGTAGGTCATTACCATTCTTTGGGGCCGAACCACTATAATTCTGTAACGCCCTGGCTACCCTAGAACAGTTATGGTGAACAGTGAACCAGAAATTTGACTCGCTACCCAAGTCCTTTGGTTAAAAACGTGATCTAAGTGTAGTTATCAGGTTAAGGTGAAAACCAATAAAAAGGAAAGGATATTTTACATTAGGTATATAAACTGCTCATGAGCCATTAAAAACGTTTACAAGATGTTTGCAATACAAAAAGGTCGCTACTGTTTCAAATTTACAATCCCCGCCGACCTAAGGGGCAAAAACAGGGTAAACCCCAGTTCCTCTGAGAACTCCTTGGCCGTGGTGGTCAAGCGGTCGCATATGTACACAGCACCACCTAAGCTCTCCACTCAAGGTTGGGTGAGCTTCTCTTTCCCTTTACCTGCACCACGTAGCACCCATGAGCCAAGGCCCAACAAGAAAACACAATAAAGCATGATATAATATCAACAATGATCATAATAATCAATCAGGACCAACAATCCAAAACAGATAGGTGACAATAGCCAATAGTCACATAAGTGGGTACTGCTCCCTCTAGCCATGTGATGATAGGGTCACCAGGGCTTAACTGATAAGTGATTCTTTCATAAGTTTGATCAGGATAGGTGCATGGTGATTGGTCACCAGCATAACCTTTCTCCCGACTCTAGAGTCATAACTAAGGACAGCGTCCCCTAGCCATGTGACAAACAGTCACCGGGGCCATATGCCCTGGCTATAAACATCTGGTCTTAGACCAGGCAAGCGCTTATAAGTTCTTCGACCTTAGGGTCGGTCCAGCATTAATGCCATAGAGCCATTCAATGCATGTTCCTCGACTTTAGGGTCGGTCCTTGACTAGTCAGTACCATAAACAAGTAATCAACATTCGCTAGCATTTAATATGCAATCCATGTCCACATATATCAACCAACATGCTTCAATAACCAACCATGCATGTCATATACATATACAGGGTGCAACTGTATCCATACACTATTTTCTTACCTCTGGTTCGAGTGAAAGTTATTATAAGAACGACCCCTGAGAACGATCAACCTTTAAATTCCTTGACGGTCACCTGGTCATAACCAAAAATATAGGATTCATCAATAAAAATGATAACAGAGGGTTCCCAAACCAAAACCTAGCCTCCGAGACATCAAACACTACTCAACCGGGTACTAGGTTCAACCCCGAGGCCTAAGGCTTGAATCCCCAAGCTAAACACTCCATTCTGGCCAAAATAGCCCTAAGGGCCGCGGCCCACCCTAGCCGCACCGTGGCATGCCCCTCAAACAGAGGGGGCCTTCTCTGACAGACGCCATGAGCCGCGGCGCACCACAGCCATGCCGCGGCTCAATACCCAGTTTTGCCAAAATGTCAGCACGCACCAGCAAACTCTCCCCTGCATTTTCCCTTGGAACCAAGCCTTCAAACCAGTTCGAAACCTCCTCCAAACACTCAATTTAACCTCTAAAAATCACCCATAACTCACCCTCATCAAACCCCAAGCTAAACTTCAATCAAAACCTCCTCAAATCCAAACTATCAACAAGAATTCATAAGCTGAAAAACTAAAGGAAAAACAGAGTGCAAACCAGAAACTCACGGCTAAACTCACCTCAAATTCGGATTTGAACCTCCTTCAATGGTTGAACCAAGTCCACAAACCCAGCCCTTGGATTTCCTAGCTTGAAACCCCACTTTGAGCTCAAAAACTCCAAAGGAGAAATAATGAAGGATGGTGTACGGGTTGGAGAAGAAAAACCTTGTTTTGGCTCTGTTTATTCTATATGCTTCTACAGCCAACTAAAGGGTTATATAAATCCATCAAAATGACTAAAATACCCTTAAGTCACTTAAGGCCTCTAAAACCACTTCAAGGGTAAAATTGGTACTTTCCACCTATCCCGTTAATCATAATTAACGCTTCCCAATTCCTGCTAATCTCAATATTCTCAAACGTCAATAATTCATATCCTGTTACCCTATAATTCCCGGTAACACTCTAATCATTAAAAACACCCCGAGACTCACCCTGAGCCCCGAGCTTAAGCCTGTTATGACCAAACCGATAAATCATACTTAAAGATCGTCTCATGCCGAGATTCTCGAACCAATCCACATTATAATGTGGCCTCACAATATATCATTGACATGCAAACAAATATACAATTATGCCCTCAACGGGCCAAATTACCAAAACACCCCTGTAAACAAAATGTGGACCCACATGCATGCATTTAACATCATATTATAATATAATTCTCATAAACATGCATAAACACATTTAATGGTATAATTAAACAGTTATGGCCCTCCCGGCCTACTAATCCAGCCATTAAACCATATTAGGGAATCCGGGGCATTACAAATTCCTTGGTGTTTTCTTCCTTTCTAATAGATTATCTTTTTCAATTGTCGTCCTATTTTTTGTCGTACATTTGACTCCGTGTCATTGGCCAAATTGAGGGTCAATATTCTGGTGCTTTCATTGAGAGGTTGAGAAAGAACAGTGAAAAAATCTAATGGCGAAAACATCCAAGAAGGCTGGACAGGCTGCTGGCACTGCACTGTCCCAACCTCCTCCCCCAAACGTGGTTGAGAATGAACCTCATTTGGAGTTTGATGAGGAAGAATTAGATTATGAAACATTGAGGGCAACGCTGGGAGTATTGCAAGATGAGTTGGCCAATCTGAGGGCCAATCAAGAGAATGTTGCAGAGACAATGGCGTTACAACAAAGAGAAATAGAACGCCAGTGTCAGGAGCTTAGTGAGTGGCAGGCTGAGATGGATCATCGGCAGAGGGATGCCATGACCGCCCTTGAAGCAGCCATCCGGCTGGCAAGGAATCAGGATGCGCCAGCCTCCCAGCCAGATCAGCCACCAAACATGCCACCTCAAAAAGGTCCTAATCCAAGCCCTCCGCTCCAGTCGGCAAGCCCTCAAAGGCCAGAGCAGCCGCCTGCAGTTCAGGATGATGTCCCACCTAGGGATCTTGAGCAGTAGCCTCCATCCAAGGCTGGTCAAGGCAATCCCCAGTGCCAGAGGCAGAATAGGGCAGGGAAGGGCAGCCGCCCCGTAGCCCTAGACGCCCAGGGGATGAAGAGCCAAATCTACTGAGTAGGGGGCAACGTCCTTCTGCCAACATGAGGAACACAGAGTCAGGCTCTGTGGTCAGGGGCCCCCCACAGCATAAGAATGCACAGGGACCCAACGACCAGTGCAGGCCTCCCCCTGACGCTCAGGAAATGCCACCCCAAGGAGGAAATAGCGTGAACAGCCGGTCACGCCATAGTCAGCCATAATTCAGAGATGGCCATGGCTATAATGAAGTTGATTCCGGCAGAGGAAATGCTGGCCGAAGAAATGAAGAAAGAGGTGGAGGCAGAAGCCCCCCACCTAGAGAAAATAGGCCAGCTAGCCACAACGCTGGGGGGAAGCCCAGGCAGCCGAACATCTTTAGTCGGCTAGGAGCTAGCGAGAAGAGATGTAGAGACGATGATCTTAGGGACGTACTTAACGACCACTGTGAAATGCACGATGAGTACGCTCCCCCAGAACCAGCGGCCCCAGCAGTCCCGGAAGCTGTTCAGGCTCAGATTGATGCCCTGAACCAGGCAGTACAACAACTGGTCAGGGGACGAACATCCCATATCGAGTATGATAGGAGGAGGGGCACCCTCTTCGTACAGAGGATTGGTGCGGCCGAAACCTCTAGTAAGTTCAAGATGCCTACATTGCCAAACTTCGATGGGTACGGAGACCCAGTATCTCAGGTTAATAAGTTTGAGATACAAATGGACATACAAAAAGTGTTGGAAGACGCCCGCTGCTGGATCCTCCCTGCGACACTGTCTGACACCGCTCAGGAGTGGTTCTTCAAGTTCCCTCCTGCCAGCATAGTATCTTGGGAAATGTTCGTGAAGGAATTTTACGGACAGTTCTACTTGGGTCTCGTACACCCCACAGAGGCCAATGAGCTGGTCGAGATACGCCAAAAAGTGGGAGAGCCCTTGAAAGAATATGTCCAACACTTCATGCGAGCTGCAGCTGGAGCCAAGACAGTGGGCGATGAAGGTAAGATGATGGCTCTAACTACTGGAGTTAGGCTCCATTCACCCCTCTGGAGTAGCCTCAGATAGCATGGGGTTAGAAGTACCGAAGAGTTTTTGGATCGGGTTGATCAGTATATTAAGATCAAAGATGCGATTGCCAACGAAGGGAAATCGCCAAGTAAAGACAAGGGGCCCAAAGAACCCGCCAAAGCCGCCAATGGGTTGGAAAAGCCCAATGGCAACGACAACGGCAATAGGAATGGCAATGGTAGGAATGGTGGAAAACAGGCGAACAATGAACCCTCGGCTTCTGAGAGTAAGCGCCCCAAAGGCAATCGATATGATCCGAGATTCACCAACTACACGGCCCTTATGAAAAGCCGAGCTGAAGTCTACTAGGCGACTAGCTCAAGCGTGCCTTACAAACGACCCGCACCTATAAGGAAAGATATCTCCAAGAGAGATACAACAAAGTTCTGTCATTTTCACAACGACTATGGGCACGACACCAATGAGTGTAACCAGTTGAAAGACGAGATTAAGTTCCTGATTAGGCAGGGACATTTGAGAAGATATGTGCGAGCCGCAGGAGGGTCTCACCGAGAGGCTCAAGGTGGCAACGAGCAGGCGCCTACACGCCAACACTCGCCAGCTCTACAGCCAGCTCCTGTGGCAGGCACTATACTCACCATCTACGGAGGCCCACATCTTGCAGGAGACAGTGAGAAGGCAAGGGAACTATACGCTCGAACCCTATGCCACGACTAGGACATCGAGATGATGAGTGTGGAAGATCGAGCACCAAAAAAGGCTCGTACAGAGGATGAATTAATGATGATGCCCATCATGTACGATTCCCACACTCCGATCCGCAAGTCGTAGACGTACAAAATGCCAACATGATGCTGAAAAGGGTGTTGGTCGACACGGGGAGTTCGGTTAACATCCTATACAAGTCTTCACTGGAAAGAATGAAGCTGTCCGTCAAAGACCTGGAGCCATGCAACCAAACCATTTATGGTTTTTCTGGTGAAGGGCTCGCCCCAACAGGGTCGATTAGGCTTCCATTTACAGCAGGCATTGCACCTGCTAATAGGACATTACTCACTACTTTTATAGTAGTTGATTGTCCTTCAGCATACAATGCTGTGATTGGGAGACTAATTCTGGTCGACCTACGAGCCGTCACCTCGATATGGCACCTCACCATGAAATTCCCAACAGACGCAGGAATAGGTTGCGTATTGGGAAATCAGCGAGAAGCGAGGGAATGCTACAACGCCTCGATCACCAAGGCGAAGAAGGGTGTATCAAGAGATGTTCACAGGAAAGAGTTGCAAATGGCAACTGATGCTCAGGCCCACTCAGGTGATAATGTCACCAAATAGGGGGTTGCCCAAAGTGAGGATAGGGATTTAGATCCTCGCTTTGGGGATTTTGAGGAAGAATTTGGGCCCATCGAGGACCTTGAAGATTTCCAATTCGATGAAGAAAATCTGACCAGGGTTGTGAAAGTCGGTAAAAACTTAGAGATAACAACAAAACGAGCACTGGTGGAATTTTTAAAGAGGAACCAGGAAGTCTTTGCCTGGTCTCACAAAGACATGGTCGGGATAGATCCTGCAGTCAGCAGCCATGTCCTAAACATCGACAAGAGCTTTCCATCAGTGCAACAAAAAAGAAGGTTGCTCGACAAAGATAGATCAATGGCCTTAAAAGAAGAAGTCGAGAAGCTGAAGGAGAATGGGTTCATCAGGGTGGCATTTTATCCATCGTGGGTCTCTAATCCCGTGCTAGTTCCCAAGCCGAATGGCAAGTGGCGTACGTGCATGGATTTTACAGACTTAAATAAAGCCTACCCCAAAGATTATTTCCCACTCCCAAGAATCGACCAGCTGGTCGATGCCACTGCAAGACATGAGATCCTCTCATTCATGGATGCGTACTCTGGGTATAATCAGATCAGTATGCATCCCCCTGATGAGGATCGCACTAGCTTTCGAACTGATACAAGGCTCTACTGTTACAAAGTGATGCCCTTTGGTTTGAAAAACGTTGGTGCGACTTACCAGCAACTCCTCAACCACATGTTTAAGGAACTGATCGGCACAAAATGGAGGTCTACGTTGACGACATGCTGGTCAAGTCGAAGAAAGCAGAAGGGAATGTAAAGGATTTGCAGGAGTGCTTCAGCGTCTTGAACAAATATCAGATGAAGCTAAATCCCCTTAAATGCTCTTTCGGAGTAGGATCAGGGAAGTTCTTGGGATTTATAGTTAACTCGAGAGGAATATAAGCCAATTCCGAGAAAATTAAAGCCCTGATCGATATGAAATCGCCAACAAAGATTAAGGATGTTCAAAGCTTAATCGGAAGAATTTCCACTCTTAGTAGATTTATTTCAAAGTCAACAGATAAGTATGTCCCATTCTGTAATCTACTTTGAGGCATTAAAATTTTTGAATGGACGAAGGAGTGCGAACAGGATTTTCAAGCACTAAAAACTCATATGGCGCAACCACCCATCCTGTCAAAGTCGGTCGATAAAGAAACTTTGTTCATCTACCTGCGATCACGGAATACGCTGCTAGTGCCATTTTAGTAAGGGAGGAAAAAGGCGTGCAGAAAGTTGTTTACTATGTAAGCAAAATGCTAATTGGAGCAGAACAGCGGTACCTGCCCATCGAGAAGCTAGCATATTGCCTAGTTTTGGCCTCCAGGAAGTTTCGGCATTACTTTCAAGCTCGCCCAATTACAGTTTTGACCGACCAGCCTCTACGACAAGTCTTGCAAAAACCAGAGGCTGCAGGTAGATTGCTAAAATGGGCAGTCAAACTTGGGCAGTTCGATATATCTTATTTGCCGTGAGCAGCGATAAAACGGAAAGCCCTGGCTGTCTTCATTGCAGAATTCACTAAACTTACAAATGGTGAGCAGATTGAAGAGCCTAATGAGCCTGAATGTCAAAACCAAGCTCCCACATGGAAATTATTTACAGATGGTTCTTCTAACGAGTGCCACGCTGGGGCAGGAGTGATATTGATAACGCCGGAAGGGCATCGATTTCACTGCGCAATCAGGTTTGACTTTACTGCTTCTAACAATGAGGCTGGGTATGAAGCATTACTCACTGGATTACGGTTAGCCAGGGACATAAATATAAAAGTTCTTGACATCTACAGTGATTCTTAGTTGGTGGTGAATCAAGTCATGGGAGAATGCCAGGTGTGAGGTTTAAAGATGGTTACCTATCTTAACAAAACAAAAGATCTATTGGCTCAGTTCGACAAATATAGTCTCCAACAAGTACCTCGTGACCAGAATTCCAATGCTAATGCTTTGGCCAAAATAGCAAGTGCGAAGGATGCTGATACTCTGAATATAGTGTGGTTGAGCGGCTAACAATGCCAAGCATCCAAGCAGAGGAGACCGCTATAGTGATCCAGATGACGGATGCATGGATGACACCATATATAGAGTATCTAATGAAAGGCATATTACCAATGGACAGAAACAAAGCCAGGACCCTTCAGTGACATGCTGCTAGGTATATCCTGGTCAATGGAATCTTGTACCGAAGAGGATATTCAATGTCACTCCTCAGGTGTATTTCGAAAGAGAAGGCCAAAGAGTTGATGAAAGAGGTACACGAAGGCTTTTTTGGAGACCACGCTGGAGGGCAAAGTTTGTCAAAAAACATACTGAGGCAAGGATACTTCTAGCCCACGATGAATGAAGAATCAATGGAGTTTGTGCGGAGGTGCGACAAGTGTCAGAGGTTCTCCAAAATCCCGCGAGCAGCCCCCAATGAGCTTAAACAGATGCAAAGTCTGTGGCCGTTTGCAGTTTGGGGCATAGATTTGATTGGATCTTTGCCCACAGGGAAGGGCAGCGTCAAGTATGTTGTGGTTGCCATCGACTACTTCACTAAATGGGCTGAAGTCGAGCCGCTTGCAACCATAACAACCAAGAAGGTGCTGGATTTCGTGATCAAAAACATCGTTTGTCGTTATGGATTGCCAAGGAAAATCGTCTCGGATAATGACACCCAGTTCGATAGTGATAATCGTCTCGCATTATCAAGAGCTTTTCTTCAGTTGCTCATCCCAAGCAAATGGACAAGTTGAAGCAGTCAACAAAATGCTAAAGGATACACTGAAGAAAAGACTAGAAGAAGCTAAGGGGGCGTGGCCAGAACAATTGCCTGAAGTCCTTTGGTCGTACAGAACTTCCCATCGAACAGCAACAGGCCATACTCCATTCTCTTTGGCTTATGGGTATGAGGCTATGTTTCCTGTTGAGTTAGATCTGCCTTCGCATTGCAGAATAATGTACGATCAAGGCTTGAATAGCCAACTATTGATGGAATCCCTCGACTTGATCGATGAGAAACGTGAGCAAGCTCAACTCCGAGTAGCTGCGTACTAGCAAAAAGTCGCCCAGTATTTCAACTCTAAAGTACGAGAAAGAAAGTTCAGCGTTGGAGATCTTGTACTCCGAGGAGTTTTTATAAACACCCGTGACCAAGCTGCTGGAGTACTCAAACCTAATTGGGAAGGGCCATACCAGATTGAAGAAGTCCTTCACCCAGGCTGTAACGACCCAAATTTGCTAATAAGGCTTAAGGGCCTTGATTAGTGTGCCGGGAGGGCATAATTGGGATTAGAATGAATGTTATTGATTTAAATGCGTAATTATATGATTAATAGTGGGCTTATGATAATTGATGATATTATATGATGATGTGATATATATGTATGAGATATATGTGAGAACCACATTATTATGTGGATAATTCTGCAGCCGGCGACTCAAGGCGATCCTAGGGCTAGATAGCGGGAAAAGTCACAACAGGGCATTATAATTGACTTTGGACAAGTCAAATAGTATTTTAGGTATTGGGTAGTGATTTAGACTATCAGGTGATGGAAATAAATAATTGGAGATATATTTGAGGTTAGGATGTCTAGGCGGGATTATTGGGGGATTTTACCGTTTCGCCTTCGGGGATGTTTCCGGTATCCTGAGCTTTGGGATTAGTCTGATAACTTAAGGATAGACTTAAGGAATATGTTAGAAAATAGTAGACACAAGTTTAAACCGACCTTTCTCTCCTTCTCTCTCTTCTTTCTCTTAGCAAAGGCAAAACCCTGATTTTCAAGGGGGAAATTGACTGAAACTTGGGGGAATTGAAGGGCTGAACCAGAGGATTAGCTCAAGGAACTAATCAAGGGTTGAATTAGAGCCAAGGTAAGCATTAATTTTCATTTATGAGGTTAGAAATTTAAGGAAAAATGGCTGAGTTTTTAATAGTTGTAGTTTGGACATTCAAGGTGGAGTTGAGGCTTAAAACTCTAAAGATAGGCCAGGGGATCCTTGGAGAAACGATTCTACAGCTGAGGTAAGGTTTAATTTAATGTTTGATGGTTGAATTTGAGAGTTTTCATGGCTGGTTTTGAGTTTTGTGGATTTGAAATCTCAGAAATTGGAATTGGGATCTTGGTGAGTGTTAGGCTGGATTTTTTGTTGGATTGTGTTGTTTAAATCATTCTAATGATGTTGTTATTAATTGGTTTTGAGTTGGGGGCTTTGGGATGGCTTAAGGTGAGGTTTAGAGATTGAAAATGGTGGATTTTTCTGGGTTCGAAGGGTCGAGCCGCGGCATGGTCCAAGCAATGCCGCGGCCCTTACCTAATTTTGTGCCTTAGATGGTTCTATTTGGGGGCCATGCCGCGGCATGGGTGGCCTATGCCGGGGCACTTAAGGGATTTTGGGATTTTGAGATTTTAGGCTTGGGAATTTAACCTAGGGTGCTCAGGATTGAATCTTTTACCATATTTGGTGAAGTTCAATGTTCCAGGGACTAGAACTTGGTTTGGAAACTCATTTAAGATTGTTAATGGTATCTTTCATCATGGTTGTGACTAGGTGCTAAGCTAGGGCTCGGGGATCGGATCGCGCTCAAGGAGTAATCGCCCGTAGCTAATTCATCTAGAAGCTAAAGGTAAGAAAACTACACCTGGTTGAATATTTGAACGGGACTAAGGGCTCCCTGATATGTATGATTGAAAGAATGGTATTATGCCATGTAAATTGTAAACCAACGGCCTAAGCATGCCACGGTTAACTTGTGCAATTGGCATGGCTCGGACACTGGTATCCGAGGACAGCTTATTATACACTGAGCTCGGTTTAAGCGGGCCGGAGTCAGTGGGTTAAACAGAGGGTGCGACCTAAGGTGTCGACCCTAGTATTTGTGTTAATTGATTATTATATTTGGCTATGAATGTGATTAAGGAGATTGTTGAATAATCTGAGTATAGATGAGGTTATTTGTACCTTGAAGTGTGCTTATATGCTGTGGATTGAATATCTGAACGCGCTTATTGGAATGTCTGTTTGATAATAATGTTTATGCTGTGTATGTTGTTTTCTTGCTGGGCCTTGGCTCATGGGTGCTGCGTGGTGTAGGTAAAGGCAAGGGCAAGATCGATCAACCTTGATTGGAGAGCTCTGCAGGGTGAATGTACATGTCAGGCCGCTCAACCGCCACGGTTGAGGAGATTACAGGGACGAGAGGACCAGAACCTTGTATTTTGCCTTAGTATGGCTAATGTTTACTCTTAACTGTTGAATTTTGTAAACCAACTTTTAAACATTGTACTTTTGGGGATCCCTTCTGTAAATTGTTTATAATTTATAAAATGTATCTTTTGAGGCCAAAATGTCTTTTAGCCCTAGAACACATTAGCTAATGACACGTTTTGATTAAATGACTTGATTAGCAAGTCTCAAACCTTTATAAATACACAGTGTAGCAGTCTTGGCTATCCAGGGCGTTACACAGGCATGGAGAACACCTGTGCAAGTACTATCAATAAACAATTCTTCTTAAAGAATTGGCTTGTATTAATTTACTTTTCAAGTTTTGAAAAAGGTTTGGTCATTTTATGTGACTGATCGCTTATAAGTGTAAGATCTTGTTGATCACTCGTACAAACATGTTTTGTCCATTTATTACGAGAAATATATGGGACTGTGCGCAGCCAGTCATTTCTTGCCAATTATTGTATTTATTACAAGTATTTGCTCATTACGTGTGTTGTTTTGTTGTATTACAATTTTAATTATTTTGCTCCGAGCAGTATTGTTCAAACAGGTTTTGGTCAAGGCAAGTGACCAAGGACCTAAAGCTCCTAGATCACTTGGGGGGCATATAAGGTATCTAGTAAGCAAAGCATATCGAAAGGTATGTAAACACATGAGCAAAATAAGTGAAAGCATGCTAGGGTACTTAGAGTATTTTTCAAAATTTTGTATTTTGTTAAATCAAACCAAAGTGCTATGCTAAGTTCAGTCATGCGAACATATGTTATAATAAAATGAAAATGTATTATAATATCAAAAATGAATTACTTTACACTGCGAGCAGTATTGCTCGGATGTAATTGTTCGATTAAAAGGAAAATAGCTGCCCACGCAGCAATAAAAATTAATGTCTTTACATCACGACCCGTAGGTCGTGTAATTAAAAGATAGAAAGAGAAAAGACTAAGAGGCTGGAGGGTCTTGAGGAGCATTCTGGTCGACAGCTGCGCCAGCTTCATTATCTACACCATCTATCCTTGTTGCCAGAGAGATCTCTAGGGAAGCTGGAACATCAGGCCTCTCTTCTTCCTCCAGGCGAATGGCACACTGAGACATTTGAGTCCGCCTCAAGCGTTCTGACAGATAGCTGAAGTTGGCCTTTCGGTTGTGCTTCCAGAACTTGTAGAAGTAAAGATGAGTGGATTCCTTGTACTTCTCCAAGTTCCTGGCATCAAGTTCCTCAATCTCCTTCATGCGCTTTTCCAGCTCCTCCGTCTCCTGCATGCTTGCAATCAAATCAAGCTCGAGCTGTTTGGATTATTGGTAGTTGAGTTTAGCGCTTTCCCTGAATCTTTCTTTGTCTTCATTGGATTTCTTCAGGGCATCCTGACTCTCTAGCAGCTCCTCGGTCAGAGTTGATTTTTGCTCAAGCAGTTCCTCTTTCTGCTTAGTCAGCTTCGCACTCTTCTCAAGCAACTCGTCGTTTTGCTTAGTTAGCTCATTGTTCTTCTCGAGCAGATTAGCGTTTTTCCCTTCAAGCGCTTTCTTAGCCTCAGCAAGCCTAGTGTCAAAATTTTTAGTCTTGGACACCATTGCACCCGCACGGCGCCAGCCAGCGGTCATGGTCAGTAATCCCTGCAGTCAGATGAAAAGGGTAAGGCGATGGCAGAAAATTAAAAGCATATTATTTAGCATCAGGAAGTAACTTACGCTAACTATCTCATTCAGCCCGCGGTTGAGTATTTGGTCAGTCTCCATGTAAATGGTTTCATTAACGGCCTCTTGACTGCATTTTTGTTTGGTGAGCTTGTATATCCTCTCCCTGGCTGAGTTGACCACGATGCTAGACAGGGAGCCTTCGGGCTGAGTGCGCTGTGTTTGGCTAGTAGGGTCCTGAGGAGTAGGGTGCTGGTCGACGGGTGTTGGAGGAGTCAAATGTTGGTCGACCGAAGGAGTTTAGTCCGGCTGCTCGAGGGGCGATGGAGGTGGCATGCTCTCCTTCGAAGGGACAGTGGCTGGAGGGTCCTCAGTTCGAGCCTTCTTTGGGGCAGTTGTACTGCTCTCCCCCCGAGTCCTTTTGCTGTCTTTCTTCTTGCCTGAAGATGCAGCGGCAGCCTTGTAATGCTCGAACACGTCTTCAGATGACATATCTGCACAAAAAGAAACAACACAAGCAGTGAGACAAGATATATAGACGGAGCTAAAAATGAAAGTAAAGAGATTATAAGTAAAATACCCGTGCTACAACTACTGGTCGCTACTTTGCTCGACCCATATTTTGGACGAGGGTCGATGGAGTGTTTGAAGTGGCGCGAGAAAATGGAATTTCAGGTATTAGTAACGACAGTTGCTCCTCGCCCTCAAGAAGTTGAGCTAGCAAGTCGTCGTCGATGGGTCTTTCACCTCCCCATGGATCTTGCATGAAAATATGTGAACAGAGAAAGGGGGAGGTAAGACGTAAAGCTTAAAAGCTTGTGTTGAGAGTTGGAATAACGTTGCTCATGTATAAAAATTTAGATTTTATACAACCAGCAGCATTCTAACAAAAACACTAAGTTCTATACGAGCAGTTTGAAAAACAGATCGAAAAGCGGAAGTAAAAAGTTTTTCAGGAAAAAGCTTTTTCGACTCCGAAGGGGCAGGAAAAACCCAGTTTTTCAACTAGCTTAAAAATCGAATTTTTACTTCGATTTTACGCCCTAAATATACAATCTTGACTACCAAACTGGCTCCTAACTCCTACGAAACATTACTTCACTATCCTATCAAGCATAGATCAATATGCCCATTACCCCAAAACAGTTCGGTCAAGAACAGTCAAGAACATAGATTTGAATACATAAAAAACAGTTTTACATGGCATCTCAAACATCCAAGGGGTTCGCAAAACTTACTTGGATGAAAAGAGGGGTTTGAAACGAAAGCTTTAAGCGTCCGAACGAAGGATCCTTAGAACAACGATGGAAGCTCCTTGAATTTTTTGGGCTCTGAAAGTCGAGGTTCTTAAGAGTTCTTGACGAGAAAATGGCGGCCCATTATCTCCTTACCTATCGATTTGACCATACTTATGTGTCAGGTTTAGGAATTAATCATGAATGTCACAGAGTTGATGTGATAGATAAGAGGGTCACGGGATGACCTTCTTACCAACTCCCAGGTGCCTTCTCCTATAAATATGAAGACCCTGAGACTTAATAAGGGTTGTATTCTCTATTGTAAAGAAGGCCCTGTAATCAAATATCCAGTATAGAGCAATAATACTGACTAGTGGAGTAGAAGAATTTTAACCTTTGAAACACTAAAAAAACGTGTCTTGTGTCACCTCTTTCCTTTTCTAAGATCTTATATCTGTTTTGGTTCACATTTAGCACTAATCCCTTTCTCTTCATTTCTTAATTACCTGTTGGCGAAGAACCGCGTCAACAGTTTGGTGCTTTCATTAAGAGCAAGTCCGACTCAGTGCTATCGCAAACATCCGACTATGTTGACAACTCGATCCAGGCACGGTAACGAGGCAGAACAACATGATGGGCAGGAGGCTCATCATACTGCCATCCCTGGTGAACAAGTTCCTGAAGTCCAGCAGCGGCCAGGAAAGCAGCCGGCGGGCCGAGATGATACTGGTAGTTCGGCTCCTCGACCGCCTAATCCGAACCCATGTTATTATACTGCGGTGGAGATGGAGAACGCTCAGCTGAGGAGCCAGTTAGCAACAGTTAGCCAACAAATCAAGGATATGCTGGCCCGACTACCCCCTCTCACAACCGACGCTAACGTCGGAGAGAGGCAAGGTGAGGCTCCTAAATCTCGCCGGGGTAATCGGTCCACGCATAGCCGTTCGGACAGACTTCCAGCAGCCAACTCCACCCCTTCATCACACCATTGAGAGGCAGATTCCAGAGGAATGCCTAGAGCCGAACAATAGCAATACAGCCATTCAGTCAGGACGTCGACTCCTAGCTCCCAACCATCCTCGAGGACGCCCAGGGGAGCTCTAGGAAATTCTCTAAGGAGATCCGGAGCGGGCTCGAGACATCAGCCCGTTCCCAACAACCATCCTGCGCCTCGTCCAGATCGCCAGGCGCGGGACCAGCAGGTTAGCAGGGCTGAAAGGCCCCCACCAAACTTGATCCGTCCTGACAGAACTAGGATAGCCTCTCCAGTCAGGCATCCTCCTTCTCCAATCAGATATCCGTCTCCTCCTCGGCCCGTCCGAGACATCCTAGCCTATGGGAGTAGTAGGAGAAATCCACCATCGGCAGGACCTTCCCGGCGTAGCAGGGCGCCGAGGGAAAGCCCAGATCCTCAGCACCAGAGGCGGACTACAAGCCTATCTAGCAGGAGCCATTGGACCGGTAGTCGCCGGAGTGATCTCTCTGGGGGAGACCTGCGCCAGCGTCTGAGTTCGGCACAAAGTCATCAAACCACCCAGGGAGGAGACCTGCGAGATTGCCTCAACTCTAATAGAGGGGAACAAGCAGGAGGAGATGACCATGCTCACTCAAGGGGGGCTCTGTCCGAAGTACGTAACGGAGGGAATGTCCCAAATAACCTATCTCAAGATAGGAGGGGCAATAACCCACCAAATATGTACAATGGATCCGGAGCTGTTGAACAGCCCCGGAATAACCAAGGACATCAGGACCAAACCCTCGAGCGCTTGACTCAGATGGAGGAGCTGATGAGGAAGCTCCTGTCAGAAAAAGAAAAAGACGAATATGATTCAGGGGACGAGATGGAACTCTTTGCCCCCAGTATAGCAGCAACGGCGTACCCATCTGGTTTCCGTATGCCTCACTTGTCAAAGTTCAATGGGGACGGAGACCCATCGGACCATCTAGGGATGTTCAACACCCTGATGATGGCCCACAACATTGGCCCCGAGCTGAGATGTTTAATCTTCCCTTCCACACTGACTGGACCTGCTAGGCAGTGGTTCAAGCAAAGTAAAAGACAGTCAATCAGTTCCTGGAAGACCTTCTCAGCTGACTTCAAAAGGGCATTCCGAGCCTCCCAGGCTGCCCATGTTCAGGCCGACTCCCTGGCTAACGTGAGGCAGCAGCCCGGTGAGACTTTGAAGGCCTACCTGAGCAGATTCGCGAACGTTGCTGCTCGAGCCAGAGACGCGGATGATAGCTCCAAGCTCATGGCCATGAGAACTAGAATCCTCGTTGGAGGAGACCTCTGGAAGGATATACAAAGGAAGGGAGTCGGCTCGGTCAACGAATTCCTTAACAGGGCCCAAGAATGGATAAACTTGGAGGAAGCCGAAGCTTCAGCTGCGGGAACCAGCCAGGTCCCCGAGCAGCCTGCTGGAGTGGGGATGGAGGTCGTGGCAGCGACCCAAAACGTCACACAGAACAACCAACCCGGTGGAGGCAAAAGAAAGGGAAATGGAGAAAACAGTCTGCATGGCCAAAAGAAGAACAAAGCCATGGACAAGTTTAAGCCCGTCTTCGCGACTTATACCGAGCTAACCTAGTCTAGGGAGAATATCTTCCTAGCCAACTCTACTCGAGTCCCTTGGAAGAGGCCGGAGCCATTAAAGCACCACAAGGGGAAGAGAGACACTTCTAAGTTTTGCCGCTTTCATAACGACGTCGGCCACAATACCGATGATTGCAGACATCTAAAAGACGAGATCGAGACTCTCATCCGAGCCGGCCCCTTGGTTCAATATGCACGGAACAGGGTTCCAGCAAACTGACCTGCTCCGGAAGTCCCGACCAGTCAGCCTGGGTCTCGGTTAGATCAGGATGTCCCTCCCCCTGTGGTAGGGGGGGGGGGAGATATCCACCATCTCTGGAGGTCCGCACATGGCCGGCACGAGCAGAGGCGCCCAGAAGAGATACGTGAACGAACTAAAGGCTCATAACGGAGTGGAGTTCGTTCCGGAACAGTGTCAGTCAAAGCAACAGAGATTGGAAAGGCAACCAATCATTTTTACGGAGGAAGACGCGGGCCATGTCCAGTTCCCTCACAATGATCCTCTGGTCGTAGCAGTCCAGCTCGCCAACCGGAGAGTGAGGAGGGTACTGATAGACAATGGGAGTTCGGTGAACCTCCTATTCCGATCCACCCTAGAGAAGATGGGTTTGACTGTCACCGAGACGGAGGCAACCTCCATGATGTTGTATGGTTTTTCGGGAGAAGGATCAGCAGCGATAGGGACGATCGAGTTAGTGATCACCCTAGGTGAAGGATCTCGGACAGTCTCCAAACTCCTCGAGTTCGTGGTCATTGACTGCTCCACTGCCTACAACGCTATTTTGGGCCGACCTGCGCTCATAGTTTTTGAGGCCATCACGTCCATTCGCCACCTCGCGATGAAGTTCCCTACTTCAACGGGAATCTGCACTATCCATGGTGATCAACTCGCTGCCAGGGAATGCTACAACATTTCCATGAAGGGAAAATCTAAACCCGGGCAGCTGGCGATGGCCGTTCAAGGTGAAGAGGAATCTCAGGAACCCTTAGCTGATCCTGAGATTGAAAAACCTCAAAGCGCCGAGGGGGAAAATGTCGTCTTAAGTGAGGACATTGACCCCCGAATAGGCGAGGACAGATCCGAGATCCAGGCTATTGAAAAGCTCAAGGAGGTGAGTATCGATCCACAGAACCCTTGTCGGAAGGTCAAGCTCGGGAAAAACCTCTGTAGCAAGAGGAAGGCGGAGCTGACTACGTTTCTGCAGGATAACTTGGACGTATTCGCATGGTCGCACGAGGACATGGTGGGAATTAGCCCGAGTGTCATCATGCACACACTTCATCTGGATAAAAGCGTTCCTGCCAAGTCCCAGAAGCAAAGGCATTTAGGAACAACTTGAGCTGAAGCCCTAGAGGAAGAGGTAGCCCGGCTCAAGAAATGCGGCTTTATCCATGAAGCCAAGTTTTCAATATGGGTTGCCAACCCTGTGCTGGTCCCGAAGCCTAACGGGAAATGGCGAACCTACATCGATTTCTCCGACCTGAATAAAGCTTGCCCCAACGATTGCTTTCCATTGCCCAGGATCGACCAGTTGGTGGATGCCACGGCAGGGCACGAGCTCATGTCCTTTATGGACGCGTACTCAGGCTACAATCAGATCGCGATGAATCCGGCAGACCAGGAACACACCAGCTTCATGACCCCGACGAACGTCTATTGTTACAAGGTCATGCCGTTCGGTCTGAAGAACGCCAGAGCTACCTACCAAAGGCTAGTAAATAGAATGTTCGCGGAACAGATCGGAAAAAACATGGAAGTGTACGTTGATGACATGCTAGTCAAGTCAAAGACTGCCGATAACCATGTCTCCAACCTGGAAGAATGTTTTAAGATACTATGGGAATATGGCATGAGGCTCAATCCACAGAAATGCACTTTTGGAGTCGCATCAGGGAAATTCCTGGGGTTCATAGTTTATACCCGAGGAATCGAGGCGAACCCCGACAAGATCAGATCATTGCTCGAGCTTCCCTCACCCAGGTCGCGAAAAGATGTCCAAGGCCTTACGGGAAGAGTGGCGGCCCTCAACCGATTTATTTCAAAGTCTACCGACAAATGCCTGCCATTCTACAACCTGCTCCGAGGGAACAAGAAGTTTGAATGGACAATAGAATGCGAAAGCGCATTCCTCGACCTGAAGGCACATCTGGCTGAGCCGCCCGTGCTATCCAAACCTAAGGCAGGAGAGCCTCTTTTTCTCTACCTGGCTGTCACTGAGGATGCAGCTAGTACCGTACTAGTACGAGAAGAGGGCCAAGTTCAGAAGCCAGTCTACTACATCAGCAAGAGACTTCTCGGGGCTGAATCCCGATACCCGTTGATGGAGAAATTGGCGTTCTGCCTTGTCACGGTTTTGCGAAAGCTCAGGCCGTATTTCCAGTCCCACTCGATTCACGTCATGACCGATCAACAATTAAGGCAGGTTTTGCAAAAGCCTGAAGCATCGGAACGTCTATTAAAATGGGCAATCGAACTCAGTCAGTTCAAAATTCTTTACACTCCACAAACTGCTATAAAAAGTCAGGCCCTGGCCGATTTCGTAGCGGAATGCGCGGGATTCCAGGAGGATCCAGCAAAGGACTCACCCCGGGTCACCTCGCCCCAATCATTGTGGAGGATCTTTGTGGATGGTTCATCCAACGAGGGCGGCTCCGGAGCTGGAATCATTTTGATATCCCCCGAGGGACATAGATTCCACTCGGCACTGAGATTTGGATTCAAAGCCTCCAACAACGAAGCCGAATACGAAGCTTTGCTGGCCGGGCTGAGGATAGCCCAGGAGTTGAAGGCGAGCTCCGTCCAGTGCTTCAGTGACTCCCAGCTCGTGGTAAACCAGGTTCTGGGCGAATATCAAGCACGGGGATCCAAGATGGCCGCCTATCTGGCAAAGGTGAAATATGAGCTGTCCGCGTTTGAACGAGGCTCGATCGAGCAGATACCTCGGGAGCAGAACGCTAATGCAGACGCTCTTGCCAAGCTCGCCACCTCTGGGGAAACGGAGACATTGGGGCTAGTACCAGTCGAATTCTTGGAGAAACCAAGCGTAGAAGATGTCAGGATGGAGATCGAGATGATCGATGTCAGGCCGACCTGGATGACCCCCATCATTGAATATCTCTTTGAAGGCAAGCTGCCTGAAGGACGTAACGATGCACGACGAGTCCTGTATCAAGCTCCTCAGTATGCGATGGTCGATGGGATGTTGTACCAACGTGGGCACTCCCTACCTCTCCTCCGGTGTGTTCTTCCAGGTGAAGCAAACGCCATCTTGCAGGAAGTGCACGAAGGATTTTGTGGAGACCACACTGGGGGGCAGAGCTTGGCCTTAAAAGTCCTGAGGCAGGGGTATTACTGACCAACTCTATCCAAAGACTCGATCTCATACGTGAAGAAGTGCGACAAGTGCCAGCGATTCGCCGCAGTTGCCCGAGCTCCTCCAGTCGAGCTAAAGATGATCTCATCCCCATGGCCGTTTGCAGTTTGCGGAATAGACTTGGTTGGCGCCCTCCCCACTGGAAAAGGCGGGGTCCGTTACGCTGTGGTAGCCATCGACTACTTCACTAAGCGGGCTGAGGCAGAACCTTTGGCAACGATAACATCCAAAAAGGTGCCGGACTTCATGGTTAAGAGCATCGTCTGTCGGTTCGGCCTGCCTAGGAAGATTGTTTCCGATAATGGCACTCAGTTCGACAGCGACCTGTTCACCGAGTTTTGTGAAAGATACGGAATCGTAAAAAGTTTCACCTCCGTGGCTTATGCTCAGGCTAATGGCTAGGTCGAAGTTGTCAACAAGACCCTGAAGACGAGCCTCAAGAAGAGATTGGATGAAGGGAAGGGGGTCTGGCCAGAACAGCTCCCCCAGGTCCTATAGGCGTACCGAACCTCACATCGGACTCCTACGGGTCATACTCCCTTTTCCCTAACTTTTGGGAGTGAGGCGGTCCTCCCCGTGGAAATTAAGGTGCTTTCGCATAGAGTCCAATCTTACGACCAAAATCGAAACCACGAGTGCCTGTGAAATTCCCTTGACCTAGTTGATGAAAGGCAAGAGGATTCGCAACTCCAGCTCGCCCACTATCAACAAAAGATCACTCGCTATTTCAATTCCAAAGTCAAAAAAAGTGCCTTTAGCGTTGGCGACCTGGTCCTAAGGAGAGTTTTTCTGGCCGGGAAAGATCCCAAAGATGGAGTTTTGGGACCAAACTGGGAAGCACCATACCAGGTCATCGAAATCATTAAGGAAGGAACTTATAAGTTAGCCCGACTTAATGGAGGGGCAGTCCCGCGGACTTGGAGCGCCATCCATTTAAAGAAGTATTATCAATGATTCACTTGTAAGGCCTGGAAGGCCACTTTTTTTTTTTGTGTATGAAGCAATGAGAATCATCTTTTTTTGTGTACGTGTTTTCAAGTGTAATCTAAAGTAATCACGAAAGTCCCTTTCCCAGTTACTTGGGGGGCATATGGTACCTGGATATAACCAGGTCTCCTTAATGACTTAGAAGTTGATTCATATCGATTGACCGTTGTTTTTCTTAAAAAAACATGAGATATTGATAAGGATTAACGCTAACTAAGTCCTATCCTGGATATAACCGGGTCATAAAACTTAGAAGTTGATTTAAATTTATTGATTGTTGTTCTTCTTAAAGAGCTCGAGATATGGATAAAAGTTAACGCGAACTAAGTTTTCAAATTAAGTTCCTGGTCTTAACCGGGTCATAAAACTTAGACGTTGATTTAAATCTATTGATCGTTGTTCTTCTTAAAGAGCTCGAGATATGGATAAAAGTTAACGCGAACTAAGTTTTCAAATTAAGTTCCTGGTCTTAACCGGGTTATAAAACTTAGAAGTTGATTTAAATCTATTGATCGTTGTTCTTCTTAAAGAGCTCGAGATATGGATAAAAGTTAACGCGAACTAAGTTTTCAAATTAAGTTCATGGTCTTAACCGGGTCATAAAACTTAGAAGTTGATTTAAATCTATTGATCGTTGTTCTTCTTAATGAGCTCGAGATATGGATAAAAGTTAACGCGAACTAAGTTTTCAAATTAAGTTCCTGGTCTTAACCGGGTCATAAAACTTAGAAGTTGATTTAAATCTATTGATCGTTGTTCTTCTTAAAGAGCTCGAGATATGGATAAAAGTTAACGCGAACTAAGTTTTCAAACTAAGTTCCTGGTCCTAACCGGGTCATCAAAATTAGAAGTTGGTTTAAATCTATGGATTGTTGTTCTCCCTAAAGAGCTCGAGATATGGAAAAAGATCAGCATAAACTAAGTTTTTTCAAGAAATTATAGCTGAAATGCGTAAAGGCAAAAAAGAGAAGATCAATTAAAAGCGTTAAAGCAAATTGTCTCGAGGTGAAAGCACCTCATGCAAAGGTTACATAAAAATTATTTAAAAAATATTGGGGGGCACAAGAAAAGAAACGCCCTAAGCTCCGCCAGGTGGTCCCTTGGAGGTCGCCGTCTCGCCTTGCTCAGCTGTGCTAGAACCATCCCTGGTCTCCGAGGGCGCCTCTTTATCAAGGCGAGCTTGGAACTTCATCAGCAAGCGCTCCCAGAGGCTCGCTGACATGAAGGAGAAGTCCGCATCTGGATTGTAGGCCCAGCAGTGGTATAACAGATCTTCCATGGACTTTTCCGAGGTTGTCCGCTCGGCCTCTAGGGCAGCCTAGGCGACATGGACCTCAGTCTTCGCGGCGTCTAGGTCCGTCCTCGAGGTGGCAAGGGAGGTCTCGAGCTCTTGGACCTTCGAACGAGTTTTCTCCAGCTCGACATGCGAGGCCGCCAGGGGATCCTTGGCCGCTTGCAGGGTAGTCTGATGCTCGTCCCTCATGTCCCCGAGCTGAGTTTTGGTCCTGATGATGCTCCGATGAAGGGCGACAACGCTCTGCGAGGACGGAAAGACAATTGCCTTAGAAAAAAGCAGGGCAAAATATGACAATGTAAAAAACCACAAAAAGGGTAAGGTTAGCTTACTGTCATGGCCATGCCTAGTGAAGACTCCAGCACGCCCACCGGGCTCATTGTCTCGACGGCCCGAAGCTCCTTCTCGGTGAACTTGTATATGTGGCTGACGACGTAGTACGTCGACTCATACACCGTTCCCCGAAAGGCCTCGGGGATCTTCTCCAGGTCCTGGGGATTGACTGGGATGCGTACATCGGAAGGTACGATGGCCGATGTCCCGACCTCCTTTCTTGCGTCCCGGGCAGCGAGTGGAGCTTGCGGAGCTGGTGGAGGCATATTGCTTCCCCTTGCAGCAGGAAGGACTGCTCCCGCGACCTGTGTAGCTGGGGCTTAATCCTTCTCCTTCGCAAGGGACTTGGTGGGGGTCTCGGCGGTGTTCTTGGACGTCCGGAGCCTCTTCATTATTGGCCCAGCGGCGGCGTTCCCTCCAAAGACCGCACCTCGCAGGCTCTCCTCGCGCTGAGACATCTCTTCTGCCAAGGCAAAAACATGGTTAGTACGAGAATTAATGATCCTGCAATAACAAAAGAAAAATTCAAGTATGTGTACTAAGGGAATCCTACCCCCCGAGCTAGTAGAAGAATCTAAGTCGATTACTTCCCGAGCTGGCGCAAGTTCTGGGTCCGGG